>NC_041064.1:22355219-22565777 GCF_900634775.1 Gouania willdenowi
GATTTAAAAGAGACGTGTGTTTACTATGTCTACAGATAGCGCTGAGAGCCTGGACTCTGCGTTGGTTTTCATTCGTTGAACAGTCGAGATCTTTGGTTTGAACCCCCTGCCTCTGCCTTGCAGATAGTAGCGTCCATGACGTCACAGGTTGCGTCGATGGTCTGTTTGTTTTGTAACGCTTACTGTACGCACACCATAATATCTAAACTATTGGTTCCCAAACTGTGCGCAGGGCTGTGTGCCCTTGTAACTACAAAAAATATGTTTTTTTTTTTATTTACTACTTTGTATGCACTCATTTCCTAATATAGAGGCAAACTCTATACCTCAACTTTTTTTTTTTTTTTTTTTTTTTTTTTTTTTTTAATATATTTTGTTAATAAATGTTTCATGAGTAATGTTGTCTTTTTTATTTGGCATTTGTAAATAATTATGCACATTTACAGATATTGTACATGATATGAGTGATAACACATGTTATAAAGGCTTTTTTGCTCAATAGGTGTGGCTTCAGATTTTTACTTGTCCTTTGGTGTGCCTTGGGCGCAAAAAGTTTGGGAACCACTGATCTAAACCGTTTATCATTAGAAAAATGATACAATATTATTTACACAATATAAATGGACAGGAATATAATTATTAATATTTATAATGACAAATTAAAAATAATGATAAATTATTTACCATTAAAATAATGAAAAGATAGTGTGCATGGGTTTGTGGGAGTGTGATCATAATGGTGATCTGCTTTGTCTCAACATTTAATTAAATCTAAAAAAAGATTAATAGGCATTGTTGCGGCAGTTTTGAATGAAACTAGTACAGTGCCCGTCGGAAGTATGCATTCATGTGGGAGCATAAGGGGTATATTTGCGGGTACAAATCGTGGGTGCAATTTTCCTGGTTTAATTCTATTGGACATGTGCATGATAAATGTGTTTGTTTGTTTTTTACTCACTTTTAGAATTTTTTGTTTGGTGTATTTTTCTGTAATGTATGTTTTTTGGAGTCATTATGTGTATTTTTGTATCTTTCTGTTGTGTTTTTGTGCATTCTTTGTATAATTATTGTTTTTGTTGCCATTGTAGTGATTCTATTATCATTTTGTGTATTTTTGTATCTTTTTGTAGCCGGAGATTGGCACCGGCAGACCCCCGCGACCCTGAACAGGAATAAGTGGTTCTGAAAATGAATGAATGAATGAAAGTGCTTGTGTCAATACATCCAATGTGTCAGAGCATCCAATAAATCACCTCTGAAAGCAAGAAATGCATACAGTATGTTATATAAAGTCTATAAAACATTCTAGGTGGAATGAGCCGAAGGAGAAAAAAACGATAGTGACGCCCCAGCGTGACAAATACAGTTTTATATTATTAATAATAATTGTAATTAAAATCACATGATCATTGCGCAAAACTGCTGATCGATTGGCTACAACACCTGTGGCTGTTATAAAAAGAAACGCGCACACAATGCGTAAAGACGCACAGTGGCTTATCTGGCACTGCTGGAGAACGAGGCGCACGGGAGACCAGAGTCGGCGCCAGGCAGTATTAAATGGGAGGGCATTAAGAAAACTTCGGGCGGAGCAAAAACGCTAAGCTCTGAGTCGGTAAATAATAGTAAATGAGCATTTAACAACAACCTAATGCGATATAAACACAGCCACAAAAACAAAGTTAGCTCGCTAACTGACCTCTGACCAAGTGGTCGCTACAGACACGGGCATCAGCAGACTCTGCTCCTCCTGACCGTAGACGTAGGTTTAAAATCCACTTTTTACGGCGTTGTTCTGTGAGCTTTTTACATTTCTCACCTTTGTGAATGACAATCTTCGATACTCTATAAAATCTCTTTTCCTTTTCTCAGTTAGAACAAGTGGAGCAGCCTAAACTACACAAAACATGGGCATTTTGATGATTTCAGACGGCAGATTCTCAAGCTTCCTGCTCTCCATCAGAATTCAGCGTTCTCGCTCTGTCACGGTGCAGCAATGTGAGTGACGACATGTGAATCAACAGAGCAGGCCATAGACATATACACATTCTATTGGCTGATCCTAACAACAGCTCTAGGGTATGTTCAATAGCACAAATGTAGCAGACTCCCGTCCGCGTGCAGGATTTATTTTACTCTGTAACAGAATCTATTTCAAATATAGCGAAGTACTGTTACTTGAAACAAAATTTACTTAAGTAAAAGTACAATTACAGATTTTAAAAAGTACTCAAAAAAGTTACTCAATTACAGTAACGAGAGTAAATGTAATTCGTTACTTTCCACCCCTGCAAATGAGGAGACAGGGTTTATTTGGTCAAAGAGTTTTTTGGGGCAGAACAGTCTGGGATTCAAATGTTTGTGTCCAATGAATCTTTAGTTGTTCTGTGCTCTCAGGGTTTTTGTATGCTGCTGATAGCACTAAGCATAACAATGACAGAGACTCTGAGAAGAGACCTTGGCAAATATTATCAGTACAATAGTATCTGGCCAGGTTAGGGCAGTTTGACCAGAACTGACAAGAAGAGATTCTGTAATCACATATCAATCCCTCCTTTGTTAAATATATATGAATTACAGAATCACTAGAGAGACACCAAACACTCACACTCACCTTCAATCTATCCCATTAATAGTCTGTTTCATTTCCTATTTTTGCAGTGGTCACTATATGGGATATCCCATCCCCCGAATTAATCAGTCTTACATCCTAATTAATGGATGAAATAAGCATTAACAAATTAGTATACCCTGTAAATGTAAATCTCGCCACCAAACACCGAGCCTGGTCCTAAATTGTCCAAACACCAGACAAGCAAAAGACGGTTTAACCCCTTTATCATCTTTAAGATACTGCAGTGTATCTCCAAAGTGTCTCCTTCATCTAGGAAAAATAATTATTAATTAATGATTAATAAATAATTATTTATCTATTAAAGCAATGAATCTCTGTAAGTCTGTCTGTGCCTCAAATATCTCTGGTGTCCAGGGACAGACAGAGCTCATACTTGCTACATAGCTGCAGCTTGGTTCAAAACTGTACGATGTGTGGTGTGTTTGTACTGAAATAGTCCATATAATGAATAATTTCATAAAATTGTCTACCGCGTGCGAAGCAGAGCCACCAGAGTCACGTGTGGCCAGAGCCAATCACTAAAGAGCTTGAGTAGCTAAGTGCACATGAATCCTTCACTGCGGCTCCAGACTCCTCCCTCTCAGCTTTTTGGTCAAGGCCAAGGTCAAGCCAAACCCTCTGTTTAGGATTCAAGATTGATCAATTTGTTTTTGTCTTCACCAGATTAGAATTTCCCATTCCTCTGGAGGGCTGGGATAAACGTTAATCTTTTTTATACGATTAATCTCGTGATTATTTTTTCGATGCATTGATTAATCTAATGATTCATTTTTCCAGTTTGATTCGATTTGACTCGATTATCTCCCCATTAATTGACTAAAAGTAATTTAAACATGTTGATTTACATATCTAAAATTTAAAAAAAAAATGGGGGTGGGCCCCCGGGCCCCATTTCAAAAAAAGGGCTCCAAGCGTCAGAAGAAGAAGAACAAAGTGAGTTGCGTTTTGAGTCCGGTCGCACGGCCTAATAAAAATCAGTGTTTCGGTCAGTCTTTGTAACCAGTGGATGGCGGTAATGTATCTGAGTGCAACCCCAAAAATTTCAATTCACACATGTCACATCCTGACTGTTAACTCATTATACAACACAAAACAAAATAACTCACAACTATATTATTTAAAAAACATATGAACCAACTTAACACTAACTTCAGGTGCTAACTCACCCCAGCATCTTTAGATAAATTACGTCAGTTCCTAAAGCTCGCTTGCAGTTATTTCTGTCTTTAACATTCCCTCTCTGACGAGAAAATATTAATGAACTATTCATCATCATTTTGAACCGTACAAATAACACTTTAATAACTACAGACCTGTTCGTGCAGCAGTTAAATCTGTAGATGGTTTTATTATGTTTAGCCACCTCCCCCTCTTTCCTTTCTGTTTGCTCTACGTCAGGCTAGAACGCTGCGCATGCGCAAATTGAAGAAGGCGGTTGCCATGGTTCTCAACTGTTGTAAACAGTTTATCAGAAGATGAAAGCAGCTCCTAAAATAGTTCCAAAACGAAATTATCTGAGAAACCACATCATTTATTCTGTCCATCAGAGTGAGATAAACTAAAAACGTACACAAACAACCAAAGTAAGTATAATATTTTAAATTTGCATTTTACATTGTGACCACCAGAGTCTCCCCGTGAGCAATGTGTGAGTTTTTACAGCAGTATAGGGATTTTATTCCAGCATTGAACTACTTGAGTTTTGTCAGATGAAGTTTGGTTTCAAAACAAAAAATGAAAGTAACTATATTTAGTGTAAATCAGTTTTATTTTTGGCATAATTTTATATTCATAAGTGTATACATTTAAAATTGTAGCCATGTTATTCACAACTTGTAGTTAATTTTTTAATGGATAAAAATAAATTCAACAGACAAGCATGAAATGAAATTTACTTTCTCTTCTTTTGAAAATGAATTATATTCTTAAATGTATCTCACCTGAAATATATAAAAAATATTTTATAGTTTGCTGATCAACAAAAGGCTAAAGAAATGTTAAATAATATCTATCTGTGTAATGATTTCTTACATCAAATGTTTGATTTTGATTTCATTAACTGTTCAGTTTGTGATATTCATAGTATGTCCACTCAGCAATCTTTTTCTATTTATTTATTTACATGTAAGCAAACGAACATGTTTTGGATTTTATTATAGGGTTGGGATTTTGGGTCAGGATTCTGGTTTTCCATCTCTTGAGTTTGTTAGATTAAGTTTGGTTTTATGTATATATTAATATAAGTTTTTATTATTGAAGGTGCAGCTTCATGATGAGGGCAGAGATTGCAGAGGTGGTGTCCTTCCTGAAAAGCCTTGTCAAATTAAAAAACAATGTGAAGGCGGAGAAAATTGATTTGTTTGGAAAGCGTCTGGCAGTGGTGCTGCAGGAGAAGTTTGAAGGACACTGGTACCCTGAAAACCCCAGCAAAGGCCAGGCATACAGGTACTGCTCAGTGGGACACACAATGGTTTGTGGGTCATTCCATGTCATTAAAGTGTGGCAATTTAATAATTAAAGAACAATTGATAAACATTTCAGATTTTTTTTAAGACCAAAGTACATGGGATGTCCTGAAAATGTGTAAAAATGACTTGGAGTGACCCTTGTAGCTGTCCTCTGGTCAGCCTCAGCAGCTAAACATGCTGATCCTTTTAGTGCTGTTCTCCTCTTTCTATCCACTAACCCCAACCAGTCAAAGCAGAGGGCGGCTACCTCTGAGCCTAGTTCTGCTTAATTTTTGCGATGTAAATAAAGTTGAATTGAAATTGAATGTTTGTGTTTTTCAGGTGCATCAGAGTGAATAATTTACATCAACAGGACCCAGAGTTGCTGCGTGCCTGCAGGGAAAGTGGGATTAAATACAGCGACCTGGGGCTGCCATGGGAAATCACTCTGTGGGTTGATCCTGGAGAGGTTTGTGGAAGGTGAGTAACAAAAACACACAATTATTCTTCACTCTTTTTTTTAGATTTTCTACTACTCTGATTATCCGTGATCGTGGAATTCATGTTCTGAATCTGAAAATGCAATCTAAACTTTTTAGTTTTTTCTCTTTATTCAAAATCTGGTGCTAATGGGCCAAATTGCTCAGTGAGACGTCACTAAACTTAAAACAAGAGGAGCAACTCTGAATAAACAGGAAAAACTGTTTGTCAGTGAAAGGCCAGTAGTTTATGTAAATGTATAATATATCCTCTGCTATTTATTGCTATTGTTGAGTTTCGTGAGATTATTATGAAAACTATAGTCATTTGTCATCGTGGAAGTGAAGTGTGCATATTACCCATATGACATGGAAATGCATCACATGCATGTTTTGGGACAATATCACACACATAAAAGGTCAAATTACATACATAATGCGTGGGATTTTGTGTAAAACTTGAGGGTGAGTCCAAAAGAAAACGGCTAAATGACAGAGACTAAACCTCATGTTTTAGGACCATATCAAACATTTCAACGGTATTTTCCTCGTAAAATGGGATGCTGAAAAACAGCTTGTTTTTGTTTGTTTTTAATGTGTGTGTGTGTGTGTGTGTTATTGTTGCACAGATACGGAGAAAATAATTTCGACTTCCCAGTTGCCACATTGTCCAAAGACACGGGTAAAATGGTGTCGGAATACCACTCAGATTCTTCTGATGAGGAGAGCAAACGTTCCTCCCCCCTCACCATCCCCAACAGGAAGTGCTCTAACCAGGTAACCCATGGAGCAGAAATCACCTCCTTCCCCACTCACCTGATCTTTAACCACTGTTGTTTCTGTGTTTGAACTTATCTTTAACTTTTTCCTTCCCCAGACTTTAAATGCAGCTGCTCCATCATGGAATCCTGAAAATATGAGGTCAGGAATGGGTGCCAGCAATCCACAGCCCCGCAACAGAACCCCCATTCCTTGGAGAAACAAACTATGGGTACCTCCTTTACCAGAGGCAAAGCCTCCTAATGGGACTCCAACCATCAATAACATTTTTTTTTATCAATAAATACAATTTAAAAATTACTTACCTATATATTTTCTTTTTTAACACGTGTTTTATAGCTTGGATACTGATTGCAGGGTGACTACAAGTAGGAAGAAGTTATATTTAGAACTTTAAGACTTTTTTAATACCATCTTAAAAAAAAATTTAAGACCAAACTTAAGATGGAAAAACAGACCAAAGGGAAAATATATTATTTTACAATTAAAGGCATTGACGTCAGTTAATAATATACAATAAGGAAAAATGAAAGTAATCAGTTGTTCAAGAACATTTTCAAATGTGTTTATTAATGTGGAAAGAGAACAAAAATATTGACATTGTCCTAAATTATATTTAATGTAACACAGTTCTCACAACATTTAATATCAGTTGACAATAAACTAGAAATTAAAATTGACTGGAACCTGTGAGCAAACCAAACACCAAATGTGCTCCTAAAAATATGCTGTCAGGAATGGGTCCCAGCAGTCCACAGCCTCAGTACAGCGGCCAGCCCAACAGCAAAACCCCATCCCTTGGAGAAACAATTTATGGGTACTTCCTTCACCAGAGGCAAAGCCTCTTTAATGGGACTCCTACAATCAATAACTTTTTTTCATTAATTTTTTTTCCATCAATAAATACAATTTAAAAATGGCTTATCTATATCTTTTCTTTTTTTTTTAATAAGTTTTCATAGCTTGGATACTGATTGTCTCTGACAAAGTATTTTGTACTTCAGACTGTTATAGTTTGTATCACCTGTATTTAATTGTGTATTTAAAAAAAAGAATACTACAAGTATTGTATTTTTTCTATGGGAGATGTTCTCATGTCATCTGATGTCCTTGGTGATAAAATGACCTACCGTATTATTTTGACTATAAGGGTCTGACCGAGTCCATTTTCATACATAAGGTGCACCGGTTAATTATCATTATTATTATTATTATTGTTAAGGCACATTAAGCGAAACAAAATAGTCAGATAAGTCAAACTTTATTCAACTCATTAACAATAACTCAACATTGTTGAGATTTAACACATAAAACACAGAACAATACACTCACTTTTTCAGTTTAGTCCTCTTCCACAAATCCACCAAAGTAAGCATGTCTCTTAACAGGTGCCATTTTGGGGTCCTTATACAGACACAATAACACCGCACAGTACGGTACATATCACTCCGCGAGGCGTCTGACTACAGTATCCCTGAAGCGCCAACAATCCTGAAGCTGTGCAGCTTCATGGATTATTAAAGTTGTACTAAAACATTTTGACACATTAATACATACATAGAGCGCACTGTCCATTTTTGAGAAAATTAAAGGATTTTAAGTGCTCCTTACAGTCCGTAAAATACGGTATTTATTTCTAGTAAAGAATGTGATGGAATAAACTTTTTTAAAAATTCCAAGCATTCTATCATTTTGTTCTAGTGTTTTCTTTACAACTACATCTTTGTTTTTTTTGGTGTATTTTTTAGTCTTTTAACTTGTTGGGCATTGAAGCAAAACATAAATTTTTTTATAAATTATGATAAAACTTAAGCATTAAATACATGTCTAAAGGTGAATCAAAAAACTTAGTTACTAATATGTTTAAGAAATGTCTTTGGAGTCATTAATATCAACTTTTAGCCTCAAACAGATGAAATAATTCATTTACATTTGAACGTCCTCATTTTGGACTAAAAAATCCAAGTAAAGTAACCGTAATAATAATAATAATAATAATAATAATAATAATAATAATAATAATAATAAATCCATATGGGAACAATAGGGCCTTTGCACCACTTCTGGTGCTTGGGCCCTAAAACACACCTACCCCATTATTGTAAAAAGATTTATGTATAAACTAATAATGATTTGTCGTTACTATTTACTTATAGTTAATCTTAGTTTTAGTTTATTCATTGGTTGATAAAAAACATTTAATTATAAAATTATATCAAGAGACAAAACAATAAAAGAAGAGGAAAATAACTATCAGTATTTGTTTACAGTAATTCAAAGAGATACAATCAGTGTTATGATGGATGGATGGATGTTTTTCTCACACTTTTCATATTGATTTATTCTTGATTTTAAGGTCAATGCATTGAAATATAAAAGAATCCTCTTCGATTTGTCTTTTATAACAAATTATTGTCTGACATGCTGTTTAGTTTTTAAACATTTCTTGATTCAACAATATGTAGAGAGAATGCCAATAAAAATCTATTAAAAATCTTAAATTTAAAATTTGACTTTGTCATGGCAAACTGGATCACTCGGTCTTATCTCAATTTTACATTTTTCTTTTATTTCACATTGTTAAAACTTCACTACCACCTGCTGGGGAATCCAAGCCATTACAACTACTACTATATCACAATAATGGTATTTCATTTTTTCTCAGTTGCTAAAACACAAAACCTGGTTCATGGAGCACAAAAAGGCAAACCTTTTCAATCCCAGATGCACACACACACACACACACACACACACACACACACACACACACACACACACACACACACACACACACACACACAGACACACACACACACACACACACACACACACACACACACACACACACACACACACACACACACACACACACACACACACACACACACACACACACACTTCCCATAATCATTAACACAATACACCTGTTCCTACACTCATTATTCAAAACTCATTCCACAACCTCCACTTCAGCTCCCTCGATCAGAACTGATAAAGGGTACTGAGTACCCAGGGCCCAAAGCAGTCTGAAGTCTGTTTTGTATATGTACAAAAATGCATTTTACACATTTTTAGATTATTTATATATGAATATAAAGGGCCCTGTGTGAAAATAAGCTGGTTGTTAAGCCCGGTTTTGCACTAAAAACAATTATTCATGCTGCATCAGGGCAGTAGCGACCACTACCTTTAAAACTGTGTAAATGGTAGAACCTGCATGAGTTTCTGCGGCAGCACTGTGGCAGGTAATCTGAACTGTGGATGTGACAAGGAGCAGGAGATTGACAACAGCAGGAAAAAAAACTCCATACATTGGTCCCGGCATAAAATCAAATGAAATCTGAGAGATAACTTTTTATTTTTTGTCTAAGAAAACAGCCACGGACTTTATACTGTGATGACCCGCCCTTCTGTACCTCTGATTGTCTTTGACCAATCAGGAAAGAGGTGCCGTCTATGCAATGCCCGCCCCCAAAGTGCCAAAACTCAACATCACCGCGCGCGGAGAGATCCCCGTGAGCGCACAGACCGAGACGGCGAGCGCGCAGAACGTCACCGCACGCGCGCATAAAGGCAAATCTAACTGTGCGCAATTACAGTTTTTATGCGCTTGGATTTTTGGCACTAAATTGACGCCATAGCAACCTTCCTTAATGTGACTGAGTGACGTGTGTGACACACACACACACACAAGCTGGAGAGAGAGGCGGGACCTAAACATGTCCGCTAACTTGTTGGTCGTTAAATTTGATTTCACGAACCACAAAGAATACATTTGTAAAAGCACAGCAAAGAGCAAACACTCTGCGGTGTGTAGGTGACCAGCTATGGGGTACCAAGTGTAAAAATTTAGTATAAAAGTTGTAGCTAACACATTTACATTATTTATCTCAGTTTTTTCATATTTAGCACATTTTCCTACATTTAACACAACATTTAACCACATATATAGAGGTAAAAAAAGCATTAAATCTAAATATTTAAATCTAAATCTAAATGGTATATGTTATATCTAAATGTTAAATCTATATCTAAATATTTAATCTAAATCTAAATTTTAAATCTAAATGTTATATGTTATAATCAAATGTTGTTGTTTCTAATATTTTTATTAGGAAGCAGAACAGAATCAGCCTAAACATGAAAACTTGTACAATACAGCACTTCCTAAATTTTAAAGTTATAGTAGAACCAAAAGCAAGCAAAAAAGACAAACAGAACAACAAATGTAGTATGCAATTACCATAAAGTCCAAGGATAAGTTACACAAAAACGAACAAACCCACCCACCCTCCAAACCGAGGGGTGCGCTGCTCAGTAGCAGTCCACGTCAAGACAATACACATAATGAGCATTTTATTTTCCTTCTAATAAGGTGATCATTGGTCTCCAGATCTCCTCATATTCATCCAACCTGTCAACTAGAACATATCTGATTTTCTCCAAGTGGAGGGTATCTGTTAGGCTATTCATTGGCTGAACGATGGAAGTTCCACTGCCTTCCAACACTACAGAATCAATTTTTTAGCACAGAGAAGAGCATATGAAAGTAATCGATACTGAGCATTTGAGAAGTTTTCGGAGGCCCCCGAGACGCCAAGAAGGATCAGTAAAGGATCAGGTCTCAATTGCAACTTCAAGGTCCTTGTCAAAAAAGCAAAAATCTCCAACCAGAACCCCTGTGTCTTTGGACACAAGACAAAATTATGCAGCAAGTTGGCGTCAGCACATTCGCATTTATCACAGATGGGTGACAGATCCTGATAGATTTTACTCAGTTTCTCCTTTGTGTAATGCAACCAGTGAATAATTTTAAACTGTATTAAATGGTGTCTCGCATTAAGAGAACAGCGGCTAACAAATCGCAGTGACCTCTCCCAGATCTCCAACCCAAGCTCCTCCTCCCACTTCTTTTTAATTGGTTCCATTCTCACTTGTTTGTCTAATATACTCCTACGAAAACAAAGGTCTCATTTATATGGCTCAGCATTTTCAAAATTGTGGAGATGCATTTTGACAAAATGTCGGACCTGAAGAAACTTAAAAAATTCAGCCTTTGGAATTTTGAAAAGTTCCTGGAGCTGCTGAAACGACAAAAAAGTGCCCTGAGAGTAAAGATTACCAACAATAAATGAAAGAATTATAGAATACGGTTTTTAAAAAAGGATTTCGTAGGATACACAGGCAGATTTTGAAAAAGATAAAGTAATTGGGGCAAGAAGATCATCTTAACAGCATTTACTTTATCGATCATTGAGATTGGGAGCGTTTCCCAAAATTGTATCTTTGCTTTGAGTTTTCTCTAATAAAACAATATAATTAGCCTCAAACAATAAGTTATATGTCTTTGTTATCTGTATCCCTAAATATGTAAACTCCTTGTGCGCTAGTGTAAATGGAGTCTGTGCTAGTATATCAGGGTTTTTGCAGTGTAATGGCATCAGTTCACTTTTGTCCCAATGAATTCTGTAACCGGAAAAGGAGCTGAACAGTTCAATTGTGCCTAGCAAAGCAGGGATTGATGTTTCGGGCTGTGTTATATATAATATAATGTCATCTGCATAAAGCAAAATTTTGTTTGAGGTAAATTCAGTATTGTAACCATGAATATCCAATTGTTTCAGCTAGGGGTTCCAGGGCCAGTGGGAACAGCAGCGGGCTGAGCGGACAACCCTGCCGGGTGCCCCTATGGAGTTTAGGGTTGGAATACAATAATTTAATCCAAGAAATAAATCTAGCTCCAAAACCAAATTTCTCCAGCACTGCAAATACATAAGACCATTCAACACAGTCAAATGCCTTTTCGGCATCCAGGCTCAGGACAAAAAAAATCCTCCTCCCGAGAAAGTTTGGGCGAATAAATTATATTTAGAAGACGTCCGAAATTGTGAAAAATCTGCCTGTCTGGGACAAACCCAGTTTGATCTGGGTGTATTAATTTAGCTATGTTTGGTCCTAAATCTTCTTGCTAACGTTTTGGCTGGTATCATGAGGTCAGAGTTCAATAAAGAAATCGGTCTATATGATCCAACCTGTTTGAGGTCTTTCCCTTTCTTTGGAATGACAGTGATTATCGCTTCATTAAGAGATGGAGGAAATGCACCGGCCTTGAAAGCCATGGTGTACATCCTCAAAAGATATGGAGCTAATATAGGACTGAATTTTCTTGTAAAACTCATGACATATTTCATCTGGTCCTCGGTTGTTTGATGTACATGAGGGCCCTAGAAATCTTTCCTGAAAGGATTTTGTTTAAACGATATTTTAATGCTGAAATTTTATTATGGCTCCCTGCCGATGGCTGCGCAGCATTTTCTGCATCCAGTTCTTGTATTTCTTTCTCCAATTGTATTTGTTCGATATTGTTCAATTTCTTTTGTGAGGACTGGTAAGATATGATACACCCCCTTATGTAGGCTTTGAACGTCTCCCATAATAGAATTGTTGAAATGTCATCATCGTTCGTTTCAAAATATAATTTAATATGTGCCTCAAGGTACTTACAAAACCCCTCCCTTGTAAGGAGCTGAGGATCAAACCTCCAGTGAATCTGTTGTCTCGAGCAGCTCCAAATAAATGTTAAATCTAAGTCTAAATATTTAATCTAAGCCCCCCCTGGGCCCCAAATCAAAAATCGGGCTCCTAGCATCGATGCGTACACATCCATAGATTATATCAACCAAAATTCAGCCCGATCTGTTCACGAATAACAGAGGAATACAGATTTTAACTAGTGTACACAACAACAAGAACAAGAAGAAGAACAAAGTGAGTGACGTTTTGAGTTCGGTAGCCCGGCCTAAAAACTATGGCCTGACCATAACCTGAAAGAAGATCATGCTGATGTCGATGCCAATGCTGATTAACTTGTATATGTGCTGAATATGGAAATCCTTTGATTACAGTAAACCCTATAATAGACGTTTTGGTGGCAGTTTGTTAAATGAATCCCTCCAGTGTGTAACAAACACTGTCTGTGTTTTGACAGCTTGTGTGGGGGTAGAAACTGATTGGGACCCAGAAGTTAGATGTTTGCGCTGTTGGGTGTGAGTTTTTTAAATTGTGTATGAAGATTTGAGAAAATGGTGAGTTTTCCAGGAATTGTGTCCAAGCAATTGAGCAAAACAGTAAATACAACATAAAACCTTGTGGAAGAAAGTAGATCAAAAGTAATCAGTTGTGTTTTTGTATATTGTGTAAGTCCGCAATCGTCATATTTTTCACACTAACACACACATGTTGGTCACGTAGTTGAGCCAACTGGACTAGAAGTTTTGCTTGAAGTTGTCTTTGAGCTCATTTCACAGTTTCCCCATCTAAGCTCCCACAATCAACATCAACTGGATAACTGAGAACTTTGAAAGACATGAATGGACCCTTTCTCTTCAAACCCTTTGTACCAACACAATTAAATAAAAAAAAAAATAAAAAAATCACATTTCAGCCACAATTTAGGTCGAATTAATCATGTAATTTATAAATGATTACAATTATGCCGCAATTATAATTGTAATTTTAAAAATTTGCTGCTGTCGTAATCATAATTAAATTGTAATTGAGTTCAGATAATTGACTTTGTAATTGTAATTGCCATGAAAATTCTATAAATAAAAATTGTCATTTTTAATTTAACGCAAAACTGGGGAACCATATTACAGCTCTACACACATGTAGGTAACAATCATCAAAATATGTTTAATATCAAGCTTTCCCACATTTTACCATTAAAAAATTAAATAATCGAGGGGTATATTGACACAAAAAAAGTCTCAGATGTCAAAATCAAAAATATATAAAACCTATATTTTCATTGATTAGGAAGCCTAACAAGGTAACAAGAGATAGGAAAGAAACAAGATGATAGATATTTCTTTTTAGTAGATTTTACAGCTGTTTTATCATAAGTGATGCTAACAGAAAGCTAACACAAGAGGAAAGTTCACTTTTATTAGGTTATTTATTTCAGGTTCATTAATTGTGATTAATTGTAATTGGACTTTAGTTATAAGTACAGAGACGAGGCCGAGTAGTGATAATAACAGTAAACACATATAAAATCCAATGCATTATTATTATTATTATTATTATTATTATTATTATTATTATTATTTTTTAATCTTTTGTCGGTGATTGACTCAGTTTGGCAGTGCTTCACGTGCTGCAGCTATGAAGGGAAATAATAAAACTCTGGTACTTTCTGTCCGTCTCGGTTCTTTCTTTGACTCAATCCACGGTAGAAACAACTCTTGTATCTTTCCGCTAAAAGTTGAAACACGGCGGTGTAGACCGAAAAAGGCAGTGACCGGGGCTGAGGTTCAGAATCAGAATCAGAATCAGAAATGTTTTAATGGCCAAGTATAGTTTATAGGACAGTACAAGGATTTTGACTTGGTTGTTGGCACCAATCACACCAATCACAGCGCTTATGTTCCTCGTCGCCTCGACGCGCAGTCAGGATTTTTCGGAGGCGCAAGTCAGGTTACGGGGAGGGGGTCTACATCTACGTAGAACGCTACATATGTCTACGACGTTGATTTTACGCGGAACCATATATCAGGCTTAACACTTAACTTGATTGTGACCTTAGTCTTGAAACCTTTTTTTACACAGAGATGCATGGAATTAAATGTGAGCTCTACAAGTACTGCCCTGTGGGCTACTTAAGCTATAGTTGTTAGTTGTTAAAAAGCAAATTTAGTCCAGACACACAATCACCACCAACAGGACAGTGTGTGTGTGTGTGTGTGTGTGTGTGTGTGTGTGTGTGGCCAGGGTAAGCTGAGGTCACATCTGCGTGTGAGCCACACTGAGTCTACATATAAGCTAATTGCTAAATATTCCTCTGACATGTTAATAAGGCAGGGCTTTTCCTAAACTCACGCTAACTGTAATAACACTCAGCTGTGATTTCCTAAAACATTGATTGATAGAAAACAGAATGAACAGATACATGTATGTGTGAGTGTGAGACACTTTGTCCTGTCCCTTAAGTTCTTCAATCCTAACATTCCTGTCCAGGCGTCGGGTGTCCAGTATCCACTGGTTATTTCTGTGCTGATTCCCTCCCTTCACACTCTCCAAATGCTCCATGCATTCAGGTCCACAGCATGGTGAAACAGCCACCAAAAATAGCCCAGGGTGGGTGAAGTGGGCTGGAACCCTCAGTGGAGGGTCCAAAGTGGTCATGTGGACATCTCTGTCCTCCAAAAACACAGACAGACAGCCAGGAGAAGAGTTGAGCTTCAGGAAAACCTTCTCATTTGGTGGACTTTACACAACTGAGGATCAACTTTCTGTCACAGGTCTGTTACAGTTGCAAGGACATTTCGGACTGAGTGAAGGTATCTATTAGAGCTTTGGACATGAAGCTTAGCGTAGCGTTGTTTTTCGCCGGGCTCTTTGGAGCTCTGGCTGCCGTGTTCATTCTTCTCTCCTTCGGCACGGATTACTGGCTGCTGGCATCAGAAAGATGCCACCCAAACCTGGATGAATCCACAAGCCTGGAAGGTGTCACAATAGAGGTAGGTGTTGGACTTCTGACTCACAATGAGAAGACTCCAAAATGTTTTTGGAAATAATGCTGGCCAAAGTTTAAATATAAAACCTCTGAAACCAAAATGAGAGCCCTTAACTCACAAGTTTTGGAAACATTGTTAACAACAAACCCAGTTGTTGATACTGTTAATGATCAAAATGAGAGTGATAGTCTGGGAAAGTTATCAGTCAGCCAAAAACAGGCGGAGCAAGTCTAGGTCAAAGTTAACCAGACAAAGTGAAAGCAGTTATAAATATAAATATATAAAGATAACCTGATATTGTCAAATGTTATTCTTCAATAGTTTTAACAAAAAAAAAATACGATATAAATCGATAACAAGTGTCATTGGAAAGGTGATCAGTTGCTCCAATCACTCTTTCAGTGCACAGTCTGCAGGGTGGAGAAGTATTCCTGTAGGATCTGTAATCAGACACCAATTATGCCGAGTGTTCACAGCAAAGCAGTGATTGAGACTCGCTTGCACTATATGACCCTATGCCAGAATAACAAATACCAGAGGTCTCACTGGTATTATGCCAGATTAAATATCACTGACTGTAACATACTTAGCTGTTCAGAGCAAGTAGGAATCCTGAAGTTGAGATGTTACAGCTGTACAATAAAACCGAGGAGGTACAGTGTGTGATGTTATCTCTGTGGAACTGAATGAAAATTATAAATACATATTAGTCCAAAGTATGTGTATCTTGGCCACCGTTTTCCAGGAAGTGCTAATGTGGATGTTATTATAGGCACAGCTTCCTTTATGAGATCAAGAAGAGGGTAAATAAATATCAACAAAACCAGTTAATATGAAGTTTTAGATGATTAATCGTAAGCATTTTTTTAAAAAAATCAATAAACAGCTTGGGGGATTTCACAGAGGAATTCATTGTTGGAAACGTATTGGTCCAATTAGATTGATTGAATGGTGATCAAGCCAATCACACCCAGCCATTTGACGAAGGCGCTGTTCCGAGAAGGTAAACAAAGAGATAACAGCGATGAGTAAAGTGTAAGTAATGTGACCATAAAACAAGTAACAAGTGACAAAAAAGTGGTCCAAAAGTGGCAAGAAAAGAGTAAAAAGTGAATAAAATGGACCGAAACTAGTCAAGAGTGGAAAAGAAATTGACAAAAAACACAAAACAGGTGGTATGTACTGGAAAAAGGTAGTTTAAATGAGCAACATGTGGCAAACAATAGTGAAAAAGGGCAAAAATTTGGAGCAAAAAGAGTTCAAATGTATGGAAAAATGGAAACAAGTGTGTATTGGGCCAGAGGTGTCTTATTTGGATGAAAAGTGGCAAAAATTGTTAAAAAAACAGATAAAACTTGGGTAAAAGTGTCAAAAACAACTTGCAAAAAAAAAAAAAAAAAAAAAAAAAAAAAAAAAAAAACAACTTGCAAAAAAGGACAAAAATTGGGAAAAAGGGAGTTATTGGCAAAAGGTAGCTAAAGTCTAAAAAAAACAAAAAAGTGTCAATTTTTTTGGAAAAGGGGCAAAAATGGGACAAAGGAAGTAGTAAAATGGACAAAAAAAAGTCTCCCTTTTTAAAGGTTTTCTGGGGGAATAATAAATAAAATTAAGACATAAAGAGCCACATGTTGATTATCACTAACCTAATAACAGCTTTATCATGATTTTAGTAAATTGGTTTAATAAACTAAATTGGGAGTTGATGGTTGCCCTACCCTTAAAACACCCTCACTTTTAAAATTTCTGCTCTTGTGGTACGAAAGGCTACAGGTGGAGTACAATGCTTTAAGCAGTTTATTTATCAAAGCCGAATTCTTTATTTATATTATTTATTATCTTTGCCTGCTTCTGAGCAAGAAGAATGAGGTTTGTTTTTAAGATAGATTTTTAAAGTGGTTTTCTCCCAAAGTCCAAAACAAGCAATAAGCTGGCTGTGGTAACTCTTCAATTGGCTGATCTGGTCTGTGCTGTGTGCAAAGAGATGTCAATGAAACTATTTGTGTCTTCGCTTTCTTTCATAGGAGCGCTGAATATTAATACTCTTGTAACTGTTAATAAATTAAATAGTTACAAGTGTTTTAATTTCAATGACTATTAGTCCTATGCCTAAAAGGAGGGCATTACTCATGATTGCTTTCAGAATGACAACGTCCATCCTAAACCAAACTAGTCTTGATAGTTGATGGTAAATGAACTTGATTCATAGCTATTATTTTAAAGTAGTCCCAAAGAGCTTTACATAATTAACTCATCCACACTCGCATTCACACACCAATGGGACAGAGCAGCCACGCAAGCTGCTGGTCCACCATTGGGAGCACCTTTGTTTTCCATATCTTGCCCAAAGACACTTTGACATGTTGACCATGGTACAACCTTGTAATCAAACCCTAACCTCTCTCAGAAGACAACTCCTCTCCCACTTGAGCCACAGTCACCCAACCTTTGACCTCCCTTAGGAGTTGCCCTGTGACACACTGAGATAATAGCGAATAAAAGATCTCAGCTCGTGTACATTGGATGATGTAACACATTTTACTTGAACTGTTTCAGCGTGGAGATGTGGTGATGCAGCAGGACCATGATGATGTCATTCTTTACCATGAAGGATTTTTCTGGAGATGCTCCTTTGGAAGCAATGAGGTGGACGAAGACCTGCTGTGGAAACTCTGGTTTAGTAAGCGATAATCATTCTTTGATATCTTATCTTTACGGGACTGATCATCATTAAAAAAGGTCAGACTTAGGTTCACTTTCAGTTCTTTGTTGTCTAAAGACAGAAACTACCACCACACTGTGACATGACGACACCCTTGACATTACTACATCACAAATGTTTTGTCTTTAAACGTCTGTGGCAGGTTTAAGACTGTTTGCTCAGGTTGTTTGACAGGTCATAATGAGTTATCCAATATTTTGTTGTTTGACTTTAAATCAAAGCCCTTCAGAAAAATCCGACAACAAAGAAAGGCCATTGGCAGGATCTGTGGAATTTCACACAGGTTTGAAAAAGAGCTCCGCTGTCTTGTTGTTGAGTCAGATCTTGAAGTCTGTTAATCCAATAAAGTCAGAAAGTCCTATGGTGGTCCTACAGGGGGTACTTGAGAGAGAGAAAATGGAAAATTAACAATGGAAAGCAATATGGAGTTTTATAGTATTTATTTTTAGTTAAAAGTGATCATCATAACAATGATGATGGAAATGATCTTGATTAGAACATGAACTGAAAAGTCTGGGTTCCACACCAGATGACCAGAAATGATAAAAACTCTAAAAATAAAACCATTCGTGAGGGAATGTATCCTGTTTCATTTTACTTCTTTATAATCTGATTCTCTAAAATGTGAGTTATCATTTATTCATTCAGTCATTATGCTCTAGAGTATGGGGAGAGATTTGTCTCAAAAAGATTCACAAATAGATCCACAATTTTCACCTGTTTTTCAGAATTTCACGTGTTCTTCAGATACACAAATACATCCACAATTCACACACGTTTTATTGTTTGTGTGTGTGTATTTATCATGAATTATCATGAGTTAATCTCATAGACTGTAAAAAAGATGGACGGAACATCCTCTCGAGAAAGTGAAGCTTTTATTTTTAGAGCGCCCCCTGCTGACTGGCTGCAGTATAGTTCATAAACCCCGCCTCCTCAGTGTTAACGGATGGGATTTGGGTCAAACCGCAAAGTTAAAATACACATCACATAATTTTTTTCCAAACCTAAACTCTGCTGTGATCATTAGTTATTATCACCCTACATTGTGTTCAAGCACTCATTCTGCTGTGAAGTTTGTTTTAAATAAGTTATTTGAGGTTGAAAAACTGGATTTGACTTCATATATGACGGTGATTGACAGCCGATGATTGGGCAGTACGCTAAATGGGCGGGGCGTGTTACCAGGGCTCCTGCCGCAGGAAAAAAAAAGTATTTTTTGTCAAACCAAGTATTGCACTATGATCAGCAGGAGACAAGGGAAGTGATTTTGGTGACACTGGAGTGAATATCACGTTTTTAGCATCTGTTTTTGTATCGGTAAATTGAATAACTGTAATCTTCAGCAGAGACTTCTATACTGCCTTCTAGTGGATGGTGGTGCTTTACACCAGTGATTCCCAACCAGGGGTACGCGTACCCCTAGGGGAACGTGAGCACATTGCAGGGGGTACGTGGAAAAATTACGAATTTATTTCCAAGATAATAAAAAAAAGTTCTCAGTCATTTCATAAGTCTGTCAATAAAATGGTACATGTGCGCTATTTTATAAAATTTAAATGCCTATTTAAAGGGGACATTTTCAAAAAGCTCTTTGTAGTAAAAGTTATACATAACACAGGCAGGTTAATTATTTGTTTTGTATTTATTTATTCATATTATTGTTGTGTTTGTAGAACATAAAACACTTAAAGGACCACTGGAGAGAGGTTTACGTTGCTACCTTCTTTAATGTCGGCACCCAACTTTCTTACACACACTTCTTCGTCTCCTCTTTACTTCCCACTATGCCCCCTACTGGCCGGAGAAGGATGAACTTTCAGAACACAACAATTATCATTTTTATTTATTCTTCTTATTTTTTCTTTCATAACAATATAATCATAATGCATCAGTATTAATAATACAA
Organism: Gouania willdenowi; assembly: GCF_900634775.1. Taxonomy (NCBI): domain Eukaryota; kingdom Metazoa; phylum Chordata; class Actinopteri; order Blenniiformes; family Gobiesocidae; genus Gouania; species Gouania willdenowi. Next base: position 22,375,707 of record NC_041064.1, read on the forward strand.
ACTATAATTTCATTCTTATATTTATCATTTCTTTTGCCTTGAAGGCAACATAGTTGTATGTTTAATTTGAGTTAAATAAGAAGATAATATTAATTGTTCAATTTAAGAAGATGAAATAAAATGACTTGCGTTGAATATTCAGTTGTGTTATGTTCTACTTTTGGAGAATCATGAACACGTATGAGTGCGGGGGTACTCATGGTATGACAAAAAGTCTCAAGGGGTACACAAGACAAGAAAGGTTGGGAACCACTGCTTAACACTACGTTTGTCTCAAAAATAAATGCACACGTCGACCGACCCACAAACACACTTTATACAATTCACAAGCACAATTCAAGATTAACAAGTGATAATTCATGATTAATAAACACACACAAATGATAAAACACGTGTTTGAATTGTGGATGTATTTTTGGATCTGAAAAACACGTGAAAATCTGAAAAATACATGTGAAAATTGTGGATCGGTTTGTGAATATTTCTCCCCATACACAGACTAACCTACTCACAGTTGGTGTCTCTTCCTCCATTTGCAGCGAATCAGCCTCATGCCAAAGTGTGCATGCCTGCCTACCTCTTCCCATTCCCAGTGTCACATCAGACCCACAATACCACTCAGTATGACTCTGCCATAAGTAAGTATTCATTCTCAATAGGATTGACTTAGTCTCAGAGCCTTCGAGGATATTTGTATACATTATTAAATGTGTATATCTTATGTTCAGTCTACAGAGGCTTTTGGAGCATCTTCATGCTGATCGGTGTTGTTGCAGCTGCACTCGGTGGGTTCTTCATCATCTGTGCTGCCCCGTTCGCAAGCCATCGACTTTATAAAGCAGGAGGGGGCCTCTTCCTGACCTCTGGTAAGGTCACGTAGTGTGTAATGTTAGGAGAACATGTGTTATCATCATGTATTTACACACTGAGGACAAAAAAAAAAAATCTTATTATAAAGACAACTGGTGACGTTGTAGCTGATTAAGTAATGTACATATTAGGGATGTAACGATTAATCGTAAGGCAGTTAAAAATCGATTCATAGGTATCACGGTTGATATCGATTTTCTGAAAATTGAATCGCAGTACTTTTTTTAACCAGCAGTCCACCGGCGCTAACTGGCGCTATCCACAAGTGTAGGCGGCGGGCGGAGTCTGCTAATACTTTCTTTCTGGCCGCCTTCTACTCTTAAATATGTTAATAAATGATTCATTGCCCCTTTAGCACCGAAAGAATATCTGTAATATTACTTGAATATCTGTAAAAGTCACATTTTTCTATTAGCTCTGTCTGCTAGCATAGCTTCTCTTCTTCACTGCAAGATATCTGCATGCCAACCGACCACTGTGTTACCAGCGCCCTCTGCTGGTCCAAACAAATATGACGTAAATTTGTTTTTAAAAGTCCAATTGTTAAGGCACAAAATACATTTTCAGTTGCACTTTTAAAAAGAAAAAGAACTATTATGCAGTTTTGCATTGTTTATTATAGAACTAGAATTTAAATTAATAGGCTTCATTTTCATTTGTATTATTCCTTTGTTTATTTCATTCAAGGTTTATTTTTAGTTAAATTGCATTGTTTTGAATAGTTTATCAAGGATTTCTTTTGACAATGAAAAATAAAAGGAAAATAGTACCATATTTTTACCATAAATTTGTCTACAGTCCCATTTTGTAAAATAAATCGTGAGAGAATCGTATCGTGAATCCAGTATCGTGAATCGAATCGTATCGGGAGTTGAGTGAATCGTTACATCCCTAGTACATATAGAATAAAAGTTAGCCTGTGGTTTATCTAAGCACTGTGCATTAGTAGTAAAGCTTTATTTAATCAGGCAATCACTTAGAAAATGTTTCTTTATTTTTCAGAAGTAGCTTCACAAAAACAAAGGGACTATAACAAAACAAACAGAAAGAGAGACAAAGAACATTACAGATGCAGGATGAAATTGAAAACATTAGAAAATCAAAGTTTTAGCAATTGGCAACATCTATAGACATAAATGAAATAGATATATGGTAATCAATGAAGGTGATAGAGGGTGGAGACAAGTGAGAATGGAGTGATTCAACTAAGATTAGCAGGTGCAGACGTCGTGGTTTGATGAAGAAAATATGTAAAGGCTGTAAAAGAAGGGGAAGTAGAACATTTAATAGTATTCTAACAGTGGAAGGAGTATGGAAAGAAAGCAGTCAGTATTTATTGTTGTTGGTATGAAGATTATGGGATAGACTCCAGTAGACGAAGACCCCATACAGCACATGTCAAACTCAAGGCCCGAGGGCCAAATCCAGCCCTTTAACACCATCCAATTCAGTCTGCAGGAAAAAAATAAAAAATAGAAGACAGAAAAAACATGAATTAAGGTGTAAATTACCAAATAATTCAGTTGTAGATCTCTTAGTCCTTCAGAAGGACTCCTTCTCAACACACTAATTCAATAAAACTCCACAATATTTGAAGGATCACAATTTTCCCACACTTGTATCAAATTACTGTAGTCATTTTAAATCTGAAATTCTTCAAAGGCCAACATTTTCCTGAAATTATTTCTCACAATTTCTCAAAATTAAATACAAATGACTCACACAATCATTGAAGTTTGAAAGAGAAAATCCTGCAAAGACTGTTTAACTGTTACTTATTATTTGGATATTGTTGGCGCCTTACATACTTATCTATATGTATCATGTATACGTCGAAGTGCAAACTTGATTAAATCATTGTTGAAATTGCTCCTTTTCCCGCCTAAAATCTATGGCCCACTTGAGATCAAACTACTTTATATTTGGCCCCTGAACTAAAATGAGTTTGACATGTCTGCTATACAGGAATAAGCTTTGAAATCACATGGATGATTGTGTGTGCACCCCTTACTACACCACTCATCGTCCCCTTAACAAGTTTCATGTTTTCAATAGGCCAGAGCTGTGATATTTTACTGCAGATGTCCCGATACAACTTTTTCACTTCCGATACGATACGGATATTGCAGCCTTGAATATTGGTCGATATCGATCCGATACGATATCAGCATGAATCATACATACTTTTATTACTTATTTTGTAGTGTGGAATGTTAGAAAAGACTTGATTATTTAAAAAAAACAGACCCATTTATTATGAACCAATGAATTATATATAATTAACCTTTTAGAGTAAGAATATTCGATGATTTAATAAAAGAAATAAAAATAAATAAAATAGAAGATATTGAAAAAATAAATCCAAAAAAACAATACAGTAGTCCCTCACTATATCACACTTCACCTTTCGCGGAGTCGGTGTTTCGCTGATTTTTTTTACAGTGCAATTTTGGATGCATTTTTTTTACAGCATATGAACGCGCATTGTGTTCTGCATCCTGATTGGCTAATGCTACGTTCACCCACCAGCGACACATCCAACTCAGTGAGTGTCACTGCCTGCTGAAGCGAGGAGCTGCTCTCCTTTTTCTCCTCTCATAAACATAAACCACCAGTGAAAAAAGCCGGTGTGATTAGCGGCTAATGCTATGCTAGCTCAGTGCTACAGAGAGAACTTTTACCTGCTACTACCACTGATTCTCCTCCACACCAAATCCTTCCTAGTCCGGTCCCGGTTATAAAGGCCGTGTCATAGAGCTCCAGGTGGTCACACACAGCTTCTACTCCATGGTTGAATGGGTGAACAGACCGGTGTCCGTGTTGACGGCCTGATGTCATCGTCAACAAAGACTGAATGCGTTCGGCATCAATGTCGAATCGCTAGCAGTGTGACTCTGAAATGCTGTATGTTTGAAAACAGGTTTATGTTTTAAAATCTACGAAGGTTTGAATTTTGAGAGTGTTTAAACCAGAGAAAAATGTTCATTTGTGTCTGAGAAAAGTGTATAAAGTGTGTGGTGAAGGGTTTTACAGCCATAATTGTAAAAAATAAAGCTGACTACTTCGCGGATTTCGCCTATTGCGGGTTATTTTTATATGGTAACCCCCGCCATAAATGAGGGACTACTGTATAAATTATATCGGAGATTTTAGATGCGGTCCGATAAAATCCGATATTCTTTTTCTGGCTGATATCGAGCCAATATCCGATATCAATATCGGATCGGGACATCCCTAGTTGATAATGTCATGGATGTTGGGAATGTGTTTACTCCCTTGTGTATTCAGACGCCTGCCTTGTATGTAACTATCTCTTCCCCTCAGGTTTCTTCCTGCTGGCTGTGGTGGTGATGTACGTGCTGTGGCTTCAGGTGTTGGACGTGGTCGATGCGTATGTGGAACATCAGCGCTCCACACTGTGTCCACACTTCACACTGTCCTTCAGCTATGGTCTTTCCTTCATGTTTGCACCCATCGGTATCTTCTTTTGCCTCCTCGCCGGCCTCCTCTTCCTCCTCATTGGCCGGACTGTTCGGATCAACTACAACTGATGTGAGACTGTAGGTCAAGCTTGGGAGAAGGAAGGTTTTTCAGGAGCGTTTATCCACGGTCATCCTGATAACAGGGATGTGTGGATTCTGTTTGGCAGCTTTGTGGTTTAAATGATCTCACAAGTTTGAACAGTTTGTTCCTGTAAACTTCTGCAGTCATTGTTGAGCTTTGGCGATGCTCACTCTATCTTGGAATAGTTTCATGTAAGATGAATTACAAAACTTCAATACAATAGTAATATGCCACACTGTATGGGGATTTAAATGGATGGAGAAAAAAAAACCCGAGGTGCACATTTAGTTTCATTTACTTTATGGACCCATCCGTAGTTTTGAGATGTGTATAATTTATCATTTTTCAATCAAATTAAAATCATAATTGAAATACATATTCATATATAGAGTTGTGTTATGATTTTTAATTCAGCTTGTAAAATAATTGGTGTAAATGCTGTGGAAAAAAAAGGCTAATACAGCATAATTTAGTCATAAATTAAAATGCTAAACAAATGGAAAGCCATAGGCTTAAAATCAAATAAAACACCAGCAGTCTCGTTTTTTGGTGGAACTGTTTTAAACTCAAATTAAAGTTTAACACCTCATGCAGAGCTCAATATGTGTTTGTTAGGGAAGTTTCATGTCAGTCAAATCAGGCAAGAACCATAAATTCCGCCTCTGGGGGGTATTTTGTACCACAGAGGGTTGAATTTTTTCTTAATTTTGCTGCACCGAAAACATTTACACATTTAATTTTGTACTTTGTTGTTGACACTTGAGCGAATGCAAAATAATCTGTTCATTCAATATTCTATTTAGAATAAATGCTTTGGTGTTTAATCAAAATTAGCCTGAAAACATACAGTCATCATCAGTAATGCATTGAGCATTAAAGACAGATTTCTAATTTTCTGACAGACAGAAATGACACAGGGTCAATTTAAGGTTTTTTTTTTTTTTTTTTTTTTTTCTGTAATTAAATTTCAGGTTTTATTGTAAAATGTGATGTGTGAAATAAAGAAACTATCATTATTTCAACTGGAGTAAGTTATTAAATTTGTCCATTTGAATCCAATGTGAGTTTAGTGAACATTAACAAACCTATTGTCATGGGAAATGTGGGGAAATAGTGGAAGATGGTTCAGTGGGTACAGCTTAATACATTAGGGGGAAAGAGTAATTTAGTGTCAGCGCAAAGAATTGATGCTATAATGACCAATCTGTCGATTCATCCATCCATCCTGAAATCACATCTTCCAGAGCCACATGTTTGCAGGTGTGTCTCCTTTTTCCACGTGTTATGTGATTGGTCATTTTGAATGGGTCAGAGACGGAGGTTGGAGTTTCATTTAGCTGTAGGAGTCTGCATGTACAATTACATGATAAAACCACATCGCTCTCTACTAAAAAAAAAATATTGTTTTGTTTCATTTTGTCATCTCAGGCATGGGCAACTGGTGGCCTGGGGGCCAAATGCGGCCCCAAAATAGATGCACAGATGACTCCAAAAACACACTGAATGATGGTAAAATACACAAAATGACCTCAAAACAACACTATATGCACATAATGGGACACAAATATACAAAATGACTGCATAAAAACACAAAAACCCTGTGTTCATTGCTGTATTAATGGTCAGATTGGGTTTTATTTACCATCTCTTTGTTATCTGCTGAATTTTAGATAGATAGATAGATAGATAGATACATAGATAGATAGATACTTTATTGATCCCGAGTGAAATTCAAGGCATCCAGCAGCAGTATATACAAGACACAAGTACAACAAACAGTAAACAATAAACAGCAAACAGTAAATAGTAAACAGTAAACAATAAACAGTAAACAATAAACAGCAAACAGTAAATAGTAAACAGTAAACAATAAACAGTAAACAATAAACAGTAAACAGTAAACAGACAAACAAAATGTATGTGTGTGACACCGTCATTCAGTCTTGCTTAATATCCCTCTAATATTTTTTTGTTTAATTACAGGCCTCAGTTCTGCTGTTTGCATGTGTTCCGAGTGTGTGAAAGTTACCAATGAGTACTTTAGTTTTCTCCTCTAGAGTAAAAACATGCTAGGTGCGATCAGGCGCTAGTATTATGTAAAAAATTTAAATAACATTATTGTGGTTTTTCCTGTAACCCCAAATCATTCACATTAAAAATTGTTTAATAATGTAAATGCAAAGTGCAGTATCATACAGATGAACATTATCAAAACAAATAGCACTTATTTAATTGTAGAATGCTCTCATATATATTGAGGTATCATTGATTGCACAGATGAATTAACTGTAGTCTATAACTTTAATCTTAGAGTAAATGTGTGTAAATCAGGGGTCACCAACCTTTCTGAAACTGTGAGCTACTTCATAGATACTGTATAGTCTGAAGGGCAAACGGTTAGAAAAGTACTGCTTAAATGCAGTACTTTAATTAGAGGGTAAGATAAAATGGAAGTCCAGCAGTAACTTTAAAAAGGTAGGAATTCTGTTTAAGTTTCAACATACAACACTTTGTTTCCACTAATATTATGCAAATGTTTCATTTCATAGAAAATGATCCCATTTTACTAACTACTAACAAACAATATTTAACTATAAATAAAACATGTAACATTTCTAAAATGTGAAAATCCACCTACCATTATATGTATATATATGTATATATATACAGTAACACACCACTGACCATTCAGAAAAAAAACATTTGTCTCAATGATTCATTGAAAATACACATTTACAGATGGTTCATTTTAAACTAAAACTTCATCATGTGTAGTATTTAACTCCATGTTTAACTATCTACATCTGTCATATGTATTTATCTTTTTGAGTATGAATCCTGGAAGGTAAACCATATTTACTAGAGCTCCTGAGGGCACCTCACGGTCCTTGCGGGCTACACCGTGTTGGTGACCCCTGGTGTAGATGGTTCCCTTTGACGTCGACCCATGCAGCTCGTATTACACCCACCTTATACTCTAAACAGGAATAGGTTCCAGACTTATGAGGTTGAAGCGGGTTTAGGAGGAGGATGGATATTTTCTCCATGCTGTTCCTCTGATCCTCTTTTTCTTTATCCTCGACTACAATCCCACAGGGTGGCACTGCTACCTCACTGGATTTCCCCATCGCTCCTCATCCTGAGAGCCAGAAAAACCCATTCTGGTTATCTAGAATCTGTGTAGAGTGTATGTGGCGTTATGCATTTAATCACAACTTCAGAGGTAAGATGTGTAGATGAAAGAATTCACACCTTGGCTGACAGACGGATGGTAATTTCACTCATGAATGGAGCATTTGATCAGGATCTGAATGGACTCCTGTGCTGATTCTCACATGTCGGCATCAACTCTGAGCCTTTCAGGACTCATAAAGCACTTATCATACATACAGAAATGCATTGATGGTTTGAGTTGGAGTGCAAGAGGGAAAGGACACAATGTAACGTAGACATCATTTTGTGAGGAAGGCCTTGGCAGAGGAATCCCATGATGGAGCCTCACACACACACATACGCTGGAGTTCAGCTCTATAAATGCTACAGTGAGGTAACCCTCTGCAAGGCAGGAGAGCAGGCCACATTGGTGGGCTAATGCTAATAAACTGCACGATGTGATCAAGGAATTTGTACCATTTGAAGGGAGAGCCGTGCTTTGAGCCGCAGTCATCCCTCAGGACAGAGATGTCTTATCATGTGGACTTCCCATTTAAATGAATTCCTAATAGGAAAAAAAACTTTAATCATTTCTCTATCCATTTTCAATCGACACTGTTTGGTGAAAGGAAAAGAGACACGTACAGAGAGCTTTACTGCAGGTGTGGAGCAGGCTACCTCCTGCAGGACCTGGGCCTTGCAGTCAGTAATGTCATCAGAGTGGGGGTCCCAGCTGAATTCAGCACCGTTCTGCATGATTGCCCGTGATAATTGTGTGTTGATAGGGAGCGGCGAAGATGGAGTATAATTTCCACCGAGAGATTCCTAAACAAATACCTGCGCTCAGCAGAGGGATGGGCTGCAGAGGGAGGTGAGGAGGAGAATAGAGGATGAGGGGAGATAGAGGATGAGAGGGTAACACTTTCAGATGATGGGGGAGGGGAGGGAAATGGGCTTCCTGCAAGTCGAGCACATAATGCAAGCAAGCCAAAAAACAATGAAGGTAAATCCAGGAGAGATTAAAGAAAGAAGGCACAGATTTCCTTCCAGATGTGCTGAGAACAGAGAAATAGCCTTGTTTTGATTTAAAAATAAAAACAACAACAAAAAAAAAACCTATTTTAACAACAAACCTTCCTTTAAAATTTGCACCCAAATTAATCATCTTCTACAGAAGGTGTAAGGTGGGGTACACGTTAGATAGGATGCCAGTGTATCACAAGCATAACAAACAGAGACAATAACATTCACACACCGAAAAACACCCACATCTAATATGACAATCATCTGACATTTATGGTCATGACTTATAGAATCAAACCTGAGGCCTAGTTACTGCGTTAGAAGTTCTGACAATATTCCACCACTTAAATTGGAGCAGCAATAATAAAGAAAAAATCAACCAAATGAGTGCGGTTCTGACCTCTATTAGTAACAGCCAGGATGTAGTGCAGAAAAAGAAAAATGAACTGCACAAAATATAAATTTACATGAGATTTTGAAAAAGAAAATTGGTGTATCAAGATTTTCTTTTATTAAAAAAAAAAACAAAAAAAAAAACAAAAAAAAACGAGAAACTAATTGAGTTGCTTTCATGGGTACTTATACTTTTTTGAGTATATTTCTACATCAGTAATTGTACTTGTACTTAAGTACGTTTTCAAAGAAGCAAAGTCATTTGTTACATTTCTGCACCCAACCGTTACAGAGTAAATTATTATTTTTTGTTTTAAAATGGTCAAAGGACAAAGGGCAGTGTGAAACTACAAAAAAATAATAATTAAATAACCAGACAATAATCGAATGCATCACATCATAGTCGACCAATCAGATTAAACATAATTCATGCACCAAAACAGCACTGAATGGAGGCTGTTTTCTCAGTTTTTTAGAGTTCATAAATGTAGCTCGTCTGATAATTGTTTTTATTTCAAAATTAATTCATTGGGGTAATTTTATAAAAAAAAAAAAAAAAAAGAAAAAAAAAAAAAAGAAAGTTTCAATTGTGAAAGATTTCATCTCATCATTTTCTACATGAGATGTTTAAACGTGTGTGTGTGTGTGTGTGTGTGTGTGTGTGTGTGTATTTGAGTACAATTTCAATCACAACAGTACTACTTGATATTCGAGTCATTACATTTTAGGAAAGGGCATGTTAAAGGGGTGGGATATGAAGTCATGTTGTTGTGCCAATTCCTTAGAAAACTAAAAGTCAGTGGCATCTCCTGACACATTTCTCAGGGAGGGGGCACCTGTTCTGATGATGACTAAGGTGACCCGTTATATGGGAAAATGAATAGGCAGCAAGACAATTGCAACGTACATAGCAATACCAAATGTAACGGCTACAGGACAAAGTTACATTCAGGAGTGTTCAACCAATAAAATTAACTTGTCTCTACAAATGAAGATCAACAGAGAGATAAACTGTTTCACAGTGAATCAGTTTCCCTTCAAATATCTTTGAACATTAACTGATATGCTGTTTTACCTATAAGGGTATTACATATCAGTCAAAATCATTAAAAGTATTTATTTAGAGTTCTTTAAAGTAGTTATTTTAATTACAAATAGTTTATATAAATCCAAATAAAGGGGTAGTGCATTCAAATAGCTCAACATTGCACAAACAATACTGTGATTGCAGAAACAAACAGTATATGTACAAATTGCCATATCGGTAAAAGCATTTCAAAGATTTTGTGCAGCTTCAGTGCAAAATAAAGTTCACACATTCAACAGTGAACTATTAATACAAAAATGATATCTGGCCTATTGTATAGACTTGCAAACAAAAATATATTACCTGAAAGCAGCATTTCAATGAAAAGATAACAATTAAAAACCAACATCATCAGTTAATAGATTGTGTGTGTGTGTGTGTGTGTGTGTGTGTGTGTGTGTGCGTGTGTGTGTGTGTGTGAGGACGTTGGCAATTGTCCATTTGTCGTCTTTGTGGGGATTCAATGTCTTTACACTGTTTTTATCACCTGAGAAATATCTCTAAAGTGAGGAATCTGTTGGCAAAATTGGATCTCGAAATGATCATCCGCGCGTTCATATCGTCTGGCATTGATTATTGTAACTCTGTTTTCACCTGTTTCAACAAGTCGACTCTGAACAGACTTCAAATTGTACAAAATGCTGCTGCCAGATTTTTGACTGGTGCACCCAGAACAGCCCACATTACCCCCAGGTTATTTCATCTCCATTGGCTACTGGGCAAATTTCATATTGAGTTTAAAATTCATGTCCTGACGTTCAGTACGTTGCATGGTCAGGCTAGTCAGTAAATCGCTGACCTGTTGTGTCCCTACACTTCAAGGCACACCCTTCGGTCTTCAGGCCAGGGTCGCCTAAAGACCCCAAAAACGTAATTTAAAATTAGGGGAGACCTGGCGTTCCAGAAAAGCGCTTTATAAATAAAAATTACCTGCTTACTTACTTACAGCAAATTAATTTCCAACCATGTCGTTTCCAGCCATACTATGCTATGCTCATAACGAAAGCATTGTAACGACTGAAATTAGAAACAAACTGATTTTACATGGGAGTCTATGGGAGCACTCTGGCAATTTTCAATTTGACAGAGGTCGCCCAAAAGGGGCGGTACTTCATGGAGCACGGCCCTGCACTGATTGGACAATGACATAAAGAGCAGCTCAAAATGTCTAGAACTGTCACAGCCCTGTAACACTGTGGTGGGGCATCGCCCTGATTGCCCTTATGAAGAAACCGCCCATGTTAAAACTACAACCAAACAAAAATTTACTTTTCAAATTAACACCAACTTCAGACTGGTTTTACTCAGACACCTTATGGATGACTTTGAACAGAGTTAACTTAGAGTTATTTTGGGGTTCCAGTTCCACCCAAAATCCAAAGGCCTGTGAAGTCTTTTAAAAAAAAGAGTAGAAAAACCTTTTACTTTAGCACGAGGATTTAAAGTTGTGAGGAAAGTCACAGCGCTGTTTAAATTCATACTTTGCACAAATACGTTTTGCATCCAACTTCATAACTTTCAGATTGGAACAAGTGTTCAGTGTCCAAAATTGTCTTTGGTTTGAACTTCACGACTGTGTGAAGGGATCAAAACCAAAAGACGCGAAGCAGAAGAACGAGGTACGACGCCGACTTTGCCACTTTCATCTGGTCAAGAAAGAAAGAGAAGTTCATCTTTCAATCAGGACTTTCATATTTAACCTTGAGGGAGGTTTGCGTTAATTGAAAAACACTCTTTGCCTGAGCGCTCTCACCTCACGGCGCGTCGTGTAAGTTATCATAGCTTATCTTCCAAATGTATCATAATCCCGCATGACATGCAAGTCAGATTTCATTTAAATCTGATTACTTTCAACTTTCAGAAAAAGCCAAGTATTTGAATTGCATGAACAATATGGCAAGTCATATTACACGCTGCTTTCCTCTTTAGAAATAGTTTTACATAATTCCCCATTTGTTTTGAAATAATGAATAGACAATGGGCTGAATAATTGTGAAAATTTACAATTCAGAGGACCACGTCGAATAATCATCATGCATAATTCAAGGGGTGGAGCTCATAGGTCACTGGTGGCGGTGACACAAAAAGTAACTCAGGTCATTCAACAAACAGTAAAAGAAAAAAAAAAAAAAATCAACACATTAATGGCCTTGCGTTAAAAAAATGTCTTTGATTAAGCCGCTTAGTTTTTAAAGATCACATAGAAGCAGGAGAACAGCATCTAATTATCTATATGCTTTGTATTCTATGGCTGTCAGGATTAAAAACTCTCCTTCAATGGGGTTTCAGATGAGCTCAGTGATGTGTAAAAAGAGGCGCAGACAGCAGGAAACGGTCATTGCATTGTTGGCCAGTGAAAGCTCCACCTGTACTGAGTGGATCCTTTGCAGCCCTCCAACATCATCTGGCCTCACACCTCAGTTTGTGCATATAAATGACATTCCAGAGTGTGTATGGATAGCCCTTGTTCATACGCGAGGTCTCCTGTTTCAAAGGCATGCTAATGCGTCTCGCAGTGAAACTCCTCTCAGCCGCTCTCTTTTAACTGCCAGAGCAACTGTGTAGGAGATGATTGGGACTCTTCAGCCATCTTTTCCTCCTGAATATTCATACATTTTTAATGGCACATATGTATCCAGAAAACCCCTAAACAAAGAACGCTCACGATTGAGGCTACACCTTTCTTACGCACAATTTCCTACTGTCTTTTTAAATAAGACACGTAACCCTGTTGTGAGCATCCGTTGCATTAGAACAAAATCCTTTAAAACTCACCCGCGTATCTTTTTTTTTTAAAGTTTGTGTTCGCACTCATCGCTTCCCATTTCTCACTTTCCTTAGGATTGCTGTGTTTCAGTCATTCAGCTCCGTATTTGGGTTTAGCTTCCCCTCAAGCAATTAATTAATGCCACGGTACAAACAGTCGATGGATTTGGTCATGAATATTCAAAGATACGTCCTGCATGTGATTTCCTATGCAGCGTGGTAACACAGAGGCAGCCATCAGGGGCTTTAAAGTCACTGGAGGCTTGATGTGTCGAACCCAACTGTCCTGACAGTGAACAGTGGATCTGTCTCCATACCTTTATCCCACTAAGTGAGACTTCACAAGATGTCATGCTGAAAAAGGAAATTACATGCTTCGGATGTGATTAGTTTCACATTTTATGAAATCTGTCACATTTTATTCTATTTGTTAAGAGGAAATGTCACATTTTACCAACCGCATCATTTATGTGTCATTACATTAAATTCGCTTTTTTAACCCCTTTCAGCCCAAATTATAGAATATGAACTGAAATGAATTATATTAGAAATATCTTTACAAAAAAATCAGACCACTGTCACGTGAAATAAATCACATTGATTATCTGTTTTAGTTTAGTTGTTAAATACATAAAATTCACATTTGAACTTCATCTCTTTGTTAAATTATGATGCGTTCATTAAATCCCCCCCCCCCCACACACACACACACACACACACACAACACTTCCTCTATAAATGCTCATAACTTTTCTCATGTTTATTGTTGTTTCTCAAAAATGTGGTTGATTACATTAGAAAAACAATAACTTTCCATCTTTTCATATTAATACGGTTAGAATGACAACAAATGTAATCTAAATGTGTGTATCTGAGAAGCAGAATGAGGCCTCCATTGATCCTCGTTGACCAACACATCTCACTGGATCTCAGTGAATGCTTGTAGAAAACACATTCATTTTTATCCCCTCACCATTTTTCCATTAACTATTGCAGAATGTGGCCATCTTTCTACAATAGAGCGTCTTTGGTTTGTTTCAATGTTAAGGTAGAAGATGCGTGCACGTGAAAGTAGCGTCCACTTGCACGGCAGGTTCTAATATTTCGCAGCAAATCGCCCAAAGCACTATTTCTACACTTCCTCTGCAGACTTGCCGTGTTCCCATACTATATAATTGTGTCATGTGTTTCCCATTAAAGCGACGCACACATACTCCGTCATCTCGGTGAGGTAAGCACAGTTCATCAGGCCAGACCATCGTCTTCCTCTGTTTTAAGAAGTAGCGTATGATGTTTATTTGCCCACTGATGATTTCAGTCAGAACTTACGGAAGCAGAACTCACAAAAACGGCACGTTTGAAAAGGCTCTGATAAACTCAACAGACTCAAAACCTTTTCTGTTTTTTTGCAGCTTTAAACATTTAAATGTTTGCTATTTGTTACATTTGAACAACCAACGCAGAAAATCAGTGCTGTTCATTTCATCTAGTCACATTATCATGGTTGACAAAGTAAATACTTAGTTTAAAAAACACAATCGTTATTTTTTTTTTAAATATTTGTGCTACAATGTGTCCAAATTCCCATTGGGAAAAATCTTTTATTTTTATTGTTTTGTTTTACATTATTTAAATAATGCTTCAATATTTGATTAATAATGAAGACTAATGAAATATGTTACAAATTATTTATTTAAAAAAAAAAAAACACATTTGTTTTTATGTAGTAAACTCGTTAATTATAACAGATGAAAAAAAAAAAGAGAATATTAATAGTTTCTAAATAAATAACTGGCTTTTTTAGTTTTACATTTTTAAATTTATGTTACCAAACAAAAGCGGTTAAAAGCCAAAAGCATAAAAATACTTTATACACATTTTAGAAGTCTTATTAAATATATTGTATTTATAATATAAAAAGCATTTAGTAGTTTGTATATTTATTCAATGTATGACCTAAGTTTTCAGGGAAAGATATTCTCTCTCTTTTCTGTTTTTCTCTCTATTTTGATGAGCAAATGTAAGTAATAGGAAATCCTTTTTTTTTTCTTTATTTTTTTGGAACTTATTTTTTATTGGAAATCCTGTAATGTCTATCAGTTAGAACGTAGGTACAATGTACATTACTCCTTATGTCCATATAATAGACAGCCAGCATTACAATGAAAATAAACAGTTTACACATAGACATATACACACATCTTCTTTTTTTTTTTTTAATGAAGTACTTTTTTTTTTTCCCTTTTATGATTAAAAAAATGCTTTCTACACTTCCAAAATTACACTTAACTATTCAGATGCTTTTATTTTGTAAACATACATCTACGCCTGCACCCTCCAAAAGTCCCTTTACGCTCCACTACGTAGCCTGTCGTAATGTTACACATGTTTATTAATGCTACTCTTCAAGAGGGCACTGTCATATCTGTGAGGCTTACGCACGTCACTGTGTGTAAACGCAATCAAAAACGAACAGGGCCGAGCGCTATTTACCATATTTAATAGAAAATAAATATACAATTCTAATGTCACTATTCAAATCGTCTCTTTGTTTCACTCTTCATGTGTATTCATAAGAGTTGCCTCGTATGCAAACTCGCCACATTAAAGTAACATGTATTGAAATTAAGGTGGTGCTAACACGGGCCAATTACTTACACTTGAACTGCACGCGTTAAGTCACATCTCCAGGACATCAGGATAAAGGGGACGTCTGGGATACAGTCGCAGCAGGACAAAGAGAAAGAAACAACACTGACAAGAACAAAATAACATTCTTTAGCTTGGCACGAATGTGGATCTGATCAGCACAGGAAATACTTTGTAAAAAAAAAAAAAAAAAGTGCTAAAACTTCCATTTTGTGGAAGTTTTCGCACTGAGAAAACCAAGCTCGGAAAGAACACATCACACAGCAAACATGATACACCATGTGAGAATTTGACATTTGAAGACGCACACAAGAAAGTGAATACAAAGTGGAAGGAAAGACGTTCAACTTTTACCTGCAGATTTCCTTTTGTCGGCTTCCAAACATTGAAACTCGTTGGACTGAAGCCTGAACAGAAGTATCCCAATCCCAATCCCTTCATTCACCATTTCAATCCACAGATCGGATCATGTGTGTCCCGGCTGCTGCTGCTGCTCAGCTTTTATACTGGTTTTAACTTGCAAAAATAATCCTACCTTTGACCTCGAGTTACAGTGACATTCCTGAAAGTAAAATCTTGCGTGGAGATAATGGTGCTTTGGTTTTGCAATGGTAAAAGTAGGACTTTATATTAATTGAAGTATAATGATATCCTGGATTGTCAGGGAAGGCAGAGAGCGGTGAATAATGTATCTCCATGCAGATAATTAATGAATATGTCCATATATTCATTTGTTATTTTATACATTTGAATTGCAGTTCAGCCAACATGCAAAAACAATAGAGTTGTTTAATTTAATAAATGGATTACTATGTAATTGTGAGGGTTTAAGATCCCTTAAGATTTTGGAAAACCAGAAACACAAAAGCTTCTATCATATTGTATAAAAGTTAGAAAAAACATTTCACTTCCTTCGGAAATGTTTTTGTAAAAATTGATTTGAAGTTGTGTAGTTTTCCGTTGGGTTTTTTTACCTTTTCCTTTACTGCTAAAAAGGCCAGTAAAATTACCCCAAAGCTCCAAAGTTGTGTAAAAGTTTCACAAAGTCCAAAGGAAATGCCACGCAGCTGAAGAGGCTCAGCCCGGCTGCAGGCAGGAGAAGTGAAAGGCCAGAGGGACGCGACGAGGGCGGAAAGATTGTTACCGGTGATAAATAAACATTATTTAAAAGATGTGTCAGCTCCTGTTAGAACGTAGCCGTGCTTCATTTGTTTCAGTGCTCTGAGGGTATGAGGAATATTTAATCACTCTTCTGAATGACATGAATAATCACAGATTATTGCCACACGTACACACACACACACACACACAAACTCGAGCACTCATGTTTAAGCGTAGCATGCTAACGATTTAATTTGTGTGCATTTGTAAAACAATGAGAAGTATAAATGTTGCACCGTCGTCTCTTTGTATCTAAAGCCTGACAGATCAGAGGAAGCTAAATAACAGTGGCGGCGCTTTGCCTTCCCAGTCACTTTGTACCTGCAGCTACAATTGGTGAAGTGTGTCGTGCATTTACACTGCATACACTAACAGCATGTGTTAAAACATTGAAGGGTTGTTTTGTGTAAAAACCTTCATGTAAAGGATGAACATACCTGTCTGTAGCGCAGGGGTCAGTTTGAATAACTGGTCTGTTAGTGCAGTGGTTCTGAAACTTTTCAGCCCGCGACCTCCAAAATAAAGGTGCCAGAGACCGGGGAGGGACCCCCACTGTACCTGAAGGTGGTTGAACACAGACATGAACATTGATAAACAGCCATGTGAAGACAGGGATGGAGCTTTTTTGTCACATCCAAAAAATCAGTTTTTTTTAATTAGTCATAGTCTTGTTATTGTTACTTAAAAAAAAATAGTTGATAAAAAACTATGACAAAAAAAACTTTAGTCAACAAAATTAACAGTGGCTTGGTCATTTGTGCTTATATATAGAGCATGTGTGAGAGAATAACAAATGGTAAAAAAAAATGGTAAATGGACTTGATTTTATATAGCGCTTTATAACCACACTGAAGCAGTCTCAAAGCACTTTACATATCAGCTCATTCACCCAATCACTCTCACATTCACACACCAGTGGGACAGGACTGCCATGCAAGGTGCTAGTCGACCACTGGGAGCAACTTAGGGTTCAGTGTCTTGCCCAAGGACACTTCGACACATAGTCAGGTACTGGGATCGAACCCCCAACCTCTCGATCAGAAGACGACCCTCTACCACCTGAGCCACGGTCGCCCCAAATCACTGGAGTTTTTTAACCTAAGATTTAATCTAAGATTTATGTCACTTTTCAACAGGATGAACAAAGTCAAACTTTGTTATCAGGTTCTAACATTTTGACCATTTTGTTATGCTGTGATATTAGAAAGCGGGACATCTTGCCCTCACTGTGTCTGCTGGAAGAATTCTGGCCCTCTGTCAAATGTAATTGATGATCCCTGCAGAACAACTAATGAATGGAATAAGCCTAAAGACCAACTTTGTGAGAAACTCTGGATTAATCATGTTTGAATAAGGGGAAGTTAAACCTGTGTGCGAGGAGTTCATTTAAAGAAAATACAAATAAGTGAACAACAGTTGATTGTTCACAATGACAATCTTAGTCAGAAGTATTTTCACTTTTAAAAAACTGAGTATTTTTTGGTTATTAGTGTGATTTTTATTAGAGTATGACTGTTGTCTGTCCTTTTGCCTCTAGTCTGATTAGTAAGTCTTATTAATGGAGTTATAATACATGATTCATTTTCAATTATTATGTATAGGTGTTATTACTGTTGTGTTAGACTGTTCCATGTACAATGGGTTTTTATTGACTGTGTATACAGTATATTTATATTTTGATTTGATATATTGATCTATCTTTATAACTCTGTGCTTTAACAGCTTCTTAAGTTTTTTGTTTATTCAACATCTTTTTTTCTTTTTTCTTGTCTCCATTTTATGATGTTTTTTTTTTTTTCCTAAAGCATGCGACTGAAAACTGACACAAATCACACTAATGAAACTAATCTCAAGCATAAAAAAATATATATTTGTCTCCTTTTGTAATGAAGTAAGCAAAAAAAATGTTTCAAAGATCATTGCTGAATATTTTGGATGGAGATCCTTTGTGTGTATTTGGATAGTATTTCTTATTTGTTCAGCCTCAATAAGCTCCATCTCTAGCCGCTGCTTTGCCCAGTGGCACACAGGACACCTGCCCGTCTTCATGGTGAGATCTAAGCCACTGAGAAGACCAAAGGAGCATCTGTTCACAAAGCAGAGGGGCGGATGGTGCGCTCCTTAGCAACAGGCCTTAGAACACGCCTTGGCAGCCTCACACATACTGAATAAAAATGTATGTTTATCACAGGATGGATGGGATACTGTAATTACAATAACCACTAGTAAATAAGTGTGTTTCTGTGGTGGAATGCTAAGTCACATCAGCTGCTTTGCCTTGACTACTTTAAAAATTTGAATTAAAAAAAGCACATTCTGATTAATTTTCACATTAGGAAAAGTGTTCACAGGTTTATTCACTCAACATGGCAACGCAATGCATTTCCCAGAAGCCCAAATGTAAAAAAAAAAAACAAACAAAAAAACTACACCGGACAACCGTCAGCCAGTGTTGTGCTAATTACTGAAAAAAAGTAACTCGTTACCGTTACTAGTTACTTCATTAACAAAGTAACTCAGTTACTATTTTGACTACTTACTTTTGAGTTACTTAGAATTAAAGAAAGTATTATTTATTTTGGGTCACTTGTGTCCATACAGCTTCATATTAGTGCTGTAATAATGTAATAATCCACTGCTGATCAACTGCTATAAAACAACCATAAATAATGTGCATATAAAGCACAAAACAGCTGTTCCAAAATTAAAACAGTAATTTTTCAGCCTTAGTACAGTAATGTAAAGTAAGCTGTGCATATTCCAGATGCACATTCTGCTGTTGAAAATGCTTATGAAAACAAATGTGGAAAAACAAATTCACAGCATTTTTCTCAGCTACACAATGCTAAACATATCAGGCTGTTAGCAGTGACTCAGCAGTAGTGACAGGCTGCATATTTACAACAACATACCGTGCAATAGTTTGGCTGACCTGTCCCTGGATAACAGTCACAGTCCGTTAAAATCCAATCGCAGCATTAGCTTAGCTTCACTGATGCATCTTTTGGAGACAAAAATAATGCGCGTATTTCCACTCTGAGAAGCTCGTCCTGCTCTCGCATTGACTCGCCATGATTGGCGCACGTGATGTAAACAGAAACACGCTGACAATGCTTCTTCTTCTACTGTTTTACAGTGTTTGGCACGGCATCCCGCAAAAAATATGTAGCGCCACTGTAAACAGGAAGTACACTGCAGCTAGCAAAGTAACAGACAAACTCACCATATTGTAACGGTAACGGCGTTATTTTGCGTTACAGTACTAGTTACTGTCAAAAGTGACGTTGGGGCGGTAACGCGTTACAAGTAATTCCCTCAATCGTTAGTTAGAGGGTGATTTGCTCCTTTCCTACTGCAGGGTGAGCCCAAACACCTCGCTCCAATTTGATGACGAATTTGACACAGCACTGAGCTGGAGAAGCCACGCCTCCAGGAAGCTCTCTGCTGTGATTGACATGTAAACAAACACGCCCACGAAGGTGAGCATTTCAGCATCCTTCACGCAGTGCTATGTATGTATTTTCTACAGTCTACGTATGTACCTGCGACCGCCCCGCCCCCACGCTCTGTCTCGTGTTTATAAAGCAGCATGAGCTCGGCTACAGAGTGGGTGGGTCGTCCTCTGGCCCTACTGCACCGTGAGGGGAGGAGGGAGCCAGTGTCCCGTCTATAGACACGCCCACACAAGAATATGCATAAGTGGCTGCAAATCAGCCTGTTTGTGTAGAGTTGCTCAGAAAGTGACTTTTCAGAGGCTAAAACTCTGGAAAACAGGCAAGTTTGGGAAAATAAACCTCAAATACTATGTTTTTGGGCTTCTTAGAACAAATGGAGATGGGTGAAAAATAGAATGATATGGGACCTTTAATGTGATTGTTGATCACATTTATTATTGCTCAATATAATTGTTTCTGCCTGTTGTCCAAATATTTGTAAGCTTTAATTTAAAGAATGCGTGGAAATGCCACACATTGATTCCAGAGCTCATTTATTTTTTGTGTGATTTGCTTCCTTTGATTCATCCTGAGGAGATACTTTGATGTTCAAATGCTCGTCCCTCACAGTGTGAACATCTCACCAGTATTTAAACTAATAACTAGTTATGCAGAGGATGAATTCAGATAAATATTAAATTAAAGTGTCTAGAGATACGTTAATGATCGCCATAGCCTATGAATTCTCTGTGACAGGATGACCAAGTGGTCTAAGGTGCTGCACTATAGGACTCTTCCTTCTGCTAACATGGGGTCAAATCCTACATTTGACGAATACATTTTTTCATTTTAACATATTTAACGTGGCAAATTCCACCTTTAAAAATAAATATCCGACAAAAATAAACAGTTTAGGGTATTTCCTGGGTTAGGGACAGAGTTAGGGTTAGGTTTAGGGCTAAAATAAAAATGTTAGAGTTGTAGCTAAAAATAAATATAAGCTAAAATACAACTGACAGAACTTTAAGTCAAGTGGTGCACCCATCACGTGACCTAAACTGGCCATTTCCTACCTACTAATGTGCAGTTAGTTACAGACAGCCTATTGTTGACACTACAGTTAGTGCTAATGTCTATGTTTCCTTACAAACCAAGTCATTTCTTTTGTGGTAACATGGTTTGTTCAATAGACTAGTAGATTTCACACATTACATTTAAAACAGATGATTATTATGAGTGCGTTATTTCTGTGAAGGATGTCACCAACTATAGAGGATGTATTTACAATATTCCTCTTTATTCTTATCAATGATATCAATGATTCCTACACTTAAAAAATATATTTTAATGTGGAAGTAATCCAAATAATTAGATTACAGTCTGTAACTGATTACATTTTGAAAGTAACCTTCCCAACAATGGAAATAATAGACAGTATTACTGCTCTCTGTGTGTCTGCCGGGATTCCAGCCCTTAGGTAAAATAGTTGGAGACCCATTTACAGGTTCTCATGGGGTGGTGGAGTACATTTGATCAGGGGTCACCAACCTTTCTGAAACTGTGAGCTCCTTCATAGGTACTACTGTACTGTATAGTCTGAAGGGTTACCAGTTAGAAAAACACCGCTTTAATGCTAATGCTCACACTTTCACTTTAATTAGAGTGTAAGATAATAAGGAAGTCCAGCAGTAACTTTAAAAAGGTAGGAATTTTGTTTAAGTTTCAACATACAACACTTTGTTTCCCCTAATTCATGCACATGCTTCATGTTCATTACATTTCATTGAAAATTGTCATCTTCCTATTTGACTAACTACTAACATACAACCTTTAACTAATCATAAAACATGTAACATTTATAAAATGTAACAATTAAGTCATATTTTATGAAAATCCACCTAACGTTTAAAAAAAATGACCATACAGAAAAATCTACAACATATTATAACATTTGTCTCAATGTTTCAGTGAATTTACAGATGGTTCACTTTAAAATAAAACTTCACCATGTGTAGTATTTAACTGTCTACATCTGTCATATGTATTTATCTTTTTGAGTTTGAATCCTGGAAGGTAAACCATATTTACTAGAGCTCCTGAGGGCACCTCACATGGTTGATGCGGGCTACCTGGTGCCCGCGGGCACCGTGTTGGTGACCCTTGGCTTAGACTAAAGGTCAGATACACCTGGAATAGAATCCCAGTCGACTGCTGCATTAAAAACACATTCACACTTATGCATCTATATCAACTCCTCCAGCCATTTTGGAAACTGCTGCTGGAGGAAACTTTAGCAGCTGGAGAAAAATAACATTTATTAAGGGAGAACATGCAAATTCAGCAAAGAAAGACTAGCGCCAGGAGTAGATTTAAGAATCTCCATCCTTGTCACCGAGCAGCTCCCAGTAAAGTGGAAGTCCTGTTTATGTTGGGTGAGTTTATTGATGCATCTTTTAAAAAAAGCAACATTTTCTCATTTTTCAGCCAGTGTGTGTTTTTTATTGTGTAAAAAGAAGTGCATACATTGGGACTACAAAGCTTATTTAACATCATTTTACGTGCAATATTATCTTTTTCCTAAAATTGACTTTTTCAGTGACTCAGTACAATCCTACCTTGAAGAGTCCTCAGACGCAGCCATCTTTTATTTAATAACAACACTGTGCGTAGAATGTAATGCTAAGTTATGAAATGAATAAATATTTTACATACCGTACAATAGTTTGGCTGACCTGTCCCTGGATAACAGTCACAGTCCGTTAAAATCCAATCGCAGCGTTAGCTTAGCTTCACTGATGCATCTTTTGGAGACAAAAATAATGCGCGTATTTCCACTCTGAGAAGCTCGTCCTGCTCTCGCATTGACTCGCCATTATTGGCGCACGTGATGTAAACAGAAACACGCTGACAATGCTTCTTCTTCTACTGTTTTACAGTGTTTGGCACGGCATCCCGCAAAAAATATGTAGCGCCACTGTAAACAGGAAGTACACTGCAGCTAGCAAAGTAACGGACAAACGCACCATATTGTAACGGTAACGGCGTTATTTCTTCAGAAAGATTTTGCGTTACAGTACTAGTTACTGTCAAAAGTGACGTTGGGGCGGTAACGCGTTACAAGTAATTCCCTCAATCGTTAGTTAGAAGGTGATTTGCTCCTTTCCTACTGCAGGGTGAGCCCAAACACCTCGCTCCAATTTGATGACGAATTTGACACAGCACTGAGCTGGAGAAGCCACGCCTCCAGGAAGCTCTCTGCTGTGATTGACATGTAAACAAACACGCCCACGAAGGTGAGCATTTCAGCGTCCTTCACGCAGTGCTATGTATGTATTTTCTACAGTCTACGTATGTACCTGCGACCGTCCCGCCCCCACGCTCTGTCTCATGTTTATAAAGCAGCATGAGCTCGGCTACAGAGTGGGTGGGAGGAGGGCGGGTCGTCCTCTGGCCCTACTGCACCGTGAGGGGAGGAGGGAGCCAGTGTCCCGTCTATAGACACGCCCACTCAAGAATATGCATAAGTGGCTGCAAATCAGCCTGTTTGTGTAGAGTTGCTCAGAAAGTGACTTTTCAGAGGCTAAAACTCTGGAAAACAGTCAAGTTTGGGAAAATAAACCTCAAATACTATGTTTTTGGGCTTCTTAGAACAAATGGAGATGGGTGAAAAATAGCATGATATGGGACCTTTAATGTGATTGTTGATCACATTTATTATTGATCAATATAATTGTTTCTGCCTGTTGTCCAAATATTTGTAAGCTTTAATTTAAAGAATGCATGGAAATGCCACACATTGATTCCAGAGCTCATTTATTTTTTGTGTGATTTGCTTCCTTTGATTCATCCTGAGGAGATACTTTGATGTCCAAATGCTCGTCCCTCACAGTGTGAACATCTCACCAGTATTTAAACTAATAACTAGTTATGCAGAGGATGAATTCAGATAAATATTAAATTAAAGTGTCTAGAGATACGTTAATGATCGCCATAGCCTATGAATTCTCTGTGACAGGATGACCAAGTGGTCTAAGGTGCTGCACTATAGGACTCTTCCTTCTGCTAACATGGGGTCAAATCCTACATTTGACGAATACATTTTTTCATTTTAACATATTTAACACGGCAAATTCCACCTTTAAAAATAAATATCCGACAAAAATAAACAGTTTAGGGTATTTCCTGGGTTAGGGACAGAGTTAGGGTTAGGTTTAGGGCTAAAATAAAAGTGTTAGAGTTGTAGCTAAAAATAAATATAAGCTAAAATACAACTGACGGAACTTTAAGTCAAGTGGTGCACCCATCACGTGACCTAAACTGGCCATTTCCTACCTACTAATGTGCAGTTAGTTACAGACAGCCTATTGTTGACACTACAGTTAGTGCTAATGTCTATGTTTCCTTACAAACCAAGTCATTTCTTTTGTGGTAACATGGTTTGTTCAATAGACTAGTAGACTTCACACATTACATTTAAAACAGATGATTATTATGAGTGCGTTATTTCTGTGAAGGATGTCACCAACTATAGAGGATGTATTTACAATATTCCTCTTTATTCTTATCAATGATATCAATGATTCCTACACTTAAAAAATATATTTTAATGTGGAAGTAATCCAAATAATTAGATTACAGTCTGTAACTGATTACATTTTGAAAGTAACCTTCCCAACAATGGAAATAATAGACAGTATTACTGCTCTCTGTGTGTCTGACGGGATTCCAGCCCTTAGGTAAAATAGTTGGAGACCCATTTACAGGTTCTCATGGGGTGGTGGAGTACATTTGATCAGGGGTCACCAACCTTTCTGAAACTGTGAGCTCCTTCATAGGTACTACTGTACTGTATAGTCTGAAGGGTTACCAGTTAGAAAAACACCGCTTTAATGCTAATGCTCACACTTTCACTTTAATTAGAGTGTAAGATAATAAGGAAGTCCAGCAGTAACTTTAAAAAGGTAGGAATTTTGTTTAAGTTTCAACATACAACACTTTGTTTCCCCTAATTCATGCACATGCTTCATGTTCATTACATTTCATTGAAAATTGTCATCTTCCTATTTGACTAACTACTAACATACAACCTTTAACTAATCATAAAACATGTAACATTTATAAAATGTAACAATTAAGTCATATTTTATGAAAATCCACCTAACGTTTACAAAAAATGACCATACAGAAAAATCTACAACATATTATAACATTTGTCTCAATGTTTCAGTGAATTTACAGATGGTTCACTTTAAAATAAAACTTCACCATGTGTAGTATTTAACTGTCTACATCTGTCATATGTATTTATCTTTTTGAGTTTGAATCCTGGAAGGTAAACCATATTTACTAGAGCTCCTGAGGGCACCTCACATGGTTGATGCGGGCTACCTGGTGCCCGCGGGCACCGTGTTGGTGACCCTTGGCTTAGACTAAAGGTCAGATACACCTGGAATAGAATCCCAGTTGACTGCTGCATTAAAAACACATTCACACTTATGCATCTATATCAACTCCTCCAGCCATTTTGGAAACTGCTGCTGGAGGAAACTTTAGCAGCTGGAGAAAAATAACATTTATTAAGGGAGAACATGCAAATTCAGCAAAGAAAGACTAGCGCCAGGAGTAGATTTAAGAATCTCCATCCTTGTCACCGAGCAGCTCCCAGTAAAGTGGAAGTCCTGTTTATGTTGGGTGAGTTTATTGATGCATCTTTTAAAAAAAGCAACATTTTCTCATTTTTCAGCCAGTGTGTGTTTTTTTATTGTGTAAAAAGAAGTGCATACATTGGGACTACAAAGCTTATTTAACATCATGTTACGTGCAATATTATCTTTTTCCTAAAATTGACTTTTTCAGTGACTCAGTACAATCCTACCTTGAAGAGTCCTCAGACGCAGCCATCTTTTATTTAATAACAACACTGTGCGTAGAATGTAATGCTAAGTTATGAAATGAATAAATATTTTATTGTAAATTAATCACAGTGAAGGTGTCACCTGCAGTCGTCTCCTTTTCTAACCTTCACTAAACGCTTAAACAGCATTTTCTCTCATTTCTGCTCCCAGGAATACATTTTCTTACCGCGAGTTTAATATCTTTTTTGCAATATGTGCCACAATGATGGATTATCTTGATTGTAGATCCAAGCGTTGACAAGGAGGAGGGAGAGAAGCTGTATAAGGCATCTATTGATGGCATTTGTCCAACTTCGCAGACCTATTGATGCAGGACAATAAATCTCCTGAATGCATATTTACCACTCAATCAATGTACAATGCAGCTTGAAGGTTAACTTTTTTCTAATTCTAAACTTTGTTATTTAAATCCGTCTAGCCTGATGTGACTTCACAACCACATGCGCTGTTTGTGCACATTACTCCGAGTGCTTGTGAAAAAAGATGATGCAGCTCATGCCGTAATTAACGTCCCATCCCATTGTTTGTAAGTCTGTCATGTGATCCTCTTATGACTACATCCATCATCAGTTAGGACAGTGTATTTTCTGCTTCATGAGTGTTTTTATTTTTATATCTTTACCCCAAACAAAAAACCAATATGGATCCACTTTTGAAAATAAAAAAGGACTATCTTGGTCAAATAGAGCAGAGTTTCTCAAATGGGGGTACACAATACCCTAGGAGTATGCAGTGGCATTATAGGGGGTACTGGAGAGAGAGACAGAGAAAGAGGAAAATTAACAAATTAAAGTATTGAAATATGGGGTTTTATAATGTTTATTTTTAGTGAAAAATTATATTGACTAAATATTACCAGTAACACAAAATGACAACAAAAACACACAAAATAAGAGAAAAATATACTGAATAATAAAAAGAACAAACGACAACAAAATACACAAAATGACATCGAAAACACGCACAAAGAGAGAAAAAAACTTATCATAACCAGCAACACACAAAACCACAACAAAAACACACTAAATGAGAGAAAAATACACAAAATCACTTCAAAATACACAAAAATAACAGAGATTCATACAAAACGACATAAGAAACAACCAAACGACACCAAAAACACACACACTGAGAAAGAATAATTGAAATATAATACCAACAACACATAAAAGTGACAACGAAGATACTGAATAATAAAAAAAACAGAAAAACAACAACAAAATACACGAAATGACACCAAAAACAAAGAGAGAAAAATATTTACCATTACCAGCAACAAACAAACAGACAACAAAGACATGCTAAATGAGAGAAAAATAAACACTATCACTGCAAAATACAGAGAAACATACAAAACGACATAAGAAACAACTAAACGACACCAAAAACACACGCACTGAGATAGAATAATTGAAATAATATCAACAACACTCAAAAATTTCCATAAAAACACACAAAATAAAAGGAAAAACATACTGAATAATAAAAAGAACAGACACACAACAACAAAATAGACAAAATGACACCAAGAACACACAATGACACAAAAAACACACAAAATGATGGTAGAAATGGTCTTGCTTAGAACATGAACTGAAAATACAAGAGTTGATAAACACTATAGAAATAAATCTATTCAGGAAGCACTAAATACTGTTTCATTCTACTTATTTCCAAAATGAGATTCGTTCAAATGTGTGTTATCACTCATTCATTACATAATTGTGCTCTAGAGTTGTTTAATTCATAGAATTCTGAGCAAAATGTGGTAGTTGAACATAGGGGGTACTGCATCTAAAAGTTAGAGAAAGGGGGTACTCGAGCTAAAAAAGTTTGAGAACCACTGAAATAGAGGAAAGTGCATTAAGTTTGCATGAGTAATAACATACGCAAGGGGGGAAAATTATTAGAAACACCTTACAGTGTGGTGGAATATGTAACCTTATTAATAAACATGAAGGTCAGTGAATGCTGCCGTGACAGCCTCAGGTTGGATTGAACATTAATCCATGTGTAACCACGGAAAATACGACAGAGTTGAAGTCGTTCTGAAATCTGACCCAGGGGCCCAAGGAGGGCCACACCCTGAATTATTACAGGGGCTCCCAAAGTCGACCCCTTTAAACCCTGTTCTAGGAGTCCCAGAACCTTGTTGCTGAGATGGGCATTGATACAAAATCAGAGGTAAACACAACAGTGGGAAATAAAACAGTGAATCAAGCATGGAATACAGCATGAAACAAATGACAATAAGAAGATGCAGAAAATGCGTAAGTTGAATGTAAAATGTATACGTGTATGTGTATTTTGTAGTGGTGTGACTCGATTGAAAAAAATAATCTAAATAATGATAGACTGTAATTAATGTAATCAATGTTTTTTCCAAGTGAAATGGATTTTGGTTTATGACTGAATCGATGAAAACAATAAATGAGCTTAACCAACCCAACAAAATTTAACAAAGTTTATAATTTTCATCACTAAGTGCTAACATACAGTAATGTGCAATATAAATAACGAATATTAAGCAACGCTCACAAAACACAGACTTAAATTTACGTAAGCTACATTCATGAGTTTCAGGATTTTTGTAAATCAGAAGAGCTTTGATGATCAGCAAACTCTTTCTTGTTCAATTTGCACACATATTGAACATCGCGTTAGTTCAGGCAGGCACAGAAGTCAAGAAAAATACTTAACATAACCAGCAACGCACAAAACGACAACAAAATCACTTCAAAATACACAAAAATAACAGAGATTCATACAGTAGCCATTCCCTAATTCAGTTAAGACAGACATACACTGTGCCTTATTTTGAGCCGATTTTTGACACATGCGTCTATTTTCTGGGATCGTGCGAGTTTCAGCTAAATCGTGTGTCGTACATCGTGTAGTGTACATGGGGTCACCAGAAGCGATTACGATTGCTCACACTGCTGACTCAGCGTATATTTGTTTTTGGTTTGACCAGAGGTGGAATGCAAAACTTGACTTTTTAAAATGTGTTTTTAATTCTTACTTTGTTGTAGTTTTGGAGCACCCTGCAAATCTTGTGGCTCAGGTGGTAGAGGGGTCATCTTCTAATCGAGAGGTTGGGGATTTGATCACAGTGTATTCCTTCCTTTGCATCCAAGTGTCCTTAGGCAAGACACTGAATCTTAAAGCTGATATCCGCAGTTTCTGCGAAATCTATGTTTATGTCAGATTCTTTTGAAATTCATAAAAATACCTAACTAGTCTTTTACTATGGTCTAGTGCTGGTGATCATTTACTGTATATACATTAATGTATATAAGTCCCTCCTTGTAGACCCCTATTCAAATGGAAATGAGCACCGACTCTGCCCAGCCAATAGGCTTCGACTTCCTGTTTTTGAGACTGTCAATCAAAGTGAATGCGGAAACAAGGCTGCTCATCACAACAGCAAACAGGTAAATATGATTTTAGCTCTTACCTGACCCATAGACCTACATCAATGCGACCTGATGCGACTTTGTTATGTTCCGCAATGCGCGTGCAGAAAAGTAAAGGCGTGGCTTCTGGTAGATTGCAGAGGCAGGGGGAGGGAGTGGAGCTGTTGAGGGCGGGACATTGAGACGTCCTCTCAGAAACTCTGGATAGCTTCAAGTTGCTCCCAGTGGTGGACCAGAGCCTTGCATGGCAGCTCAGTCCCATTGGTGTGCGAATGTGTGAATGAGAATGAGTTGATATTGTAAAGCCCTTTGGGACTACTTCAGTGTAGGCATAAAAGCATTATATAAATGAAGTTCATTTACCATTTAATGCAACACTAAACAATGAAGGATACTGAATGATGAAGATAATGGACTATTGATTTCTAATCTTGTTTGATAAAGTCAGGATTTTTCCATTTTTCCACCATAAAGTTATGAAGTTCCACAAAAGAGTGTTAAGGCTACTAATGACTGAAGGAGCGTTTTCTCACGGCTCGTTTACTGAATGTCAAAAGAGCACGCAGCTTCTGCTTTAATTAGAGATTGGCTGAAAACGCGTGTCCCTGTGGTCCCAACGCATTAACAGCAGTCATGTGTTCTGGTCAATTAGTGGTTAAAACACCTCAATAAGAGCTGCTGATTTTCCCACAGCTGACAATACAAAGCAACGCTCCATGTCCATGACAACAAAGGAGTGCAATGCATTTCCTGTACTTTGCATGCAGCGTATGCAGGCTAAAGGCTGAGCACCGTGTGTAGGTCACAAGTTCACATTAATGTCTTAGTCAACATTCATGCTTTTACACGAGGGAAAAAAACCCAAGTCACAGCTCCTCTCAATCAAGTTCTGATCAAGCACCAAGTCTGATTTTACATTAAATAATATATGACTCGCCTTTTCATATACACTCCCCATTGGGATGCTGGAAAGAGGAAGTAGGTTCAAACATCTTTTTCACCATCTTCAAAAGTCTTGCCGTCATCTTAGTTACTATCAGACGAGCCAACTTTACTTGTACGTGCAAGTATTAGAGAGAAGTGACTGTTAAAGGACAAAAATGCTCATTTTACACCATGTTTGCCCTTGTTCTCACACACTGTCTTTGACTAAAAAGACATTTGATTAACATTTTACACACAAAATGATACAATTTTGCATGAACTAAAATAATACGTGCATTTAATGAATCCTCTCAACCAATTTTAGACCAAAAATGTTAGCATTAGAACTTAAAATCTCAGGATATTCTGTATGTTGAGTAGAGGTCCACCGATATATCGGCCGGCCGATATATGGACTTTTTTCAATATCGGCCATCGGCCAATTTTTTTATTTTATTTTTTAAATATTTTTATTTTATTTTATTTTTAGCACTTTAGAGTAGCCACTGAAAGAAAAAAGAAAGAACATAAAAAAAACATTCATTTGGATGTATGAATATACAAAAAAAAAACAAGTTATAATAATAATAGCATGTGCATGGGAGAGGTAGAAGCCAATAGGCTTATAAATAGAAAGCCGATATAATAGGATAAGGACATAATATAATAGTGCCTGATCAAATATCCTTATCCTATTATATCCTTAATAGGATAAGGATTTTTGTTTTACTTGGTTGTGTATACATTTATATCATATGAGTGTTTCAATTGTCTTTCATAATTAATGTGCTTTAAAAAAAAATAAAAATATATATATATATATATATATATATATATATATATATATATATATCCCTCCCCCCCAAAAAATTAAATTAAAAATTACCAGCCGCCCCTTAAATTGTAGCAAAAGTATGTCACAAACACAATATTCAATAAACCACTAAAATATAGTAGAACAGATTTATAAAATAGAAGCAATGGACATGGAGTAATTAGGTTATTGCATTTTTTTCAACCTTGGGGTCAGGACCCCATGTGGGGTCAGCCTGGAATTAAAGTGGTGTTTAAATGTCTAATGATTGGTAAAAAAAAAAATATAAAGAAAACGGATGTAAAAACAAATTAAAGTTGTATTTTTTATAATGGTTGAAATTTTGTTTTTCAAATACACATCACACACAATAGATATCAAATAACTATATCTTATACTTTAAGTCTCTCATATATAAATCTAGTTCAAATAAAATGCAGTATAAAAATATCTACGGTGGCACACGACACTTTGTCGCTATTCTGTATTTGTAACACATTTTAATAAACATGATCAAAAACTAATTCTAGAAAAAAAAATGTCTTTGGGGTCACCAGACATTTGTGATATCAAATTGGGGTCACGACCCAAAAAAGGTTGGGAACTTCTTGGGTTAATGTGAAGAAGAAAAAGAGCTTGTATAAGAATACTAGTATAGTTTCTGGGTAAAAAAAAAAAAAAAGTGTACATAACTTACAGGAGGGGCCCAACAAGATGGTTTGTACCTAGGGCCCAAAATGGGGTGCGAGAAGGCTTTGCAGATTTAATAAATTATATAAAAACAAAAAGCACAATTCTCTTATTTGATGTCACCTTTTTCTTGACTATGATATATAATTTACCTCGTCTAAAACCTCCCTGACCTTAAGGTTTTGTTTACCCGATGATGGCTTGGAGACACTGCAGCATTAATTCGTATGGAGCAGGCATACAGAATAGAGAATAAAATGATGTATAGTGGTTATTGTCAGTATAAAGTGGTTTCCTACAGAAATGAAATATGATTAAAATTCCGAGAGGCAGATAAAAAAAATGCTTGACAAGGCAGTGCACTAGAAAAGTGGGAAAAAAGGTTAAGCCAAAGGTAGCTCGCAATTGTCCTTTTGTCCATTTCCATTTTATTGCTATGCAGTGATATTATTGAACTTCACTAACTAAACTGTGGTGAAAATTATCTCCGCTCTGTCAGTGCAGCAATTTTGCAAAGAATGCAAAATGGTAATTGAGGCTTGTGGTAACTTCTCTTGTCCAAATCCTGGTTATTTGATTAGAATGAAATCATATTGGCTCTTCTGTTGCCCGGCGCTGCAGGATCAAGCACAGAAGGCTCAGTGAAAGCCACGGCGCCGGTGCCGCTCTTTGGCTGGTGATAAAGATTCAGCCTGTTCCTTTAGCTGCAAGTGTAGTCATGTGTATAATTGCTCTGGGACTGGAAATGCACCAAGTGTGAATATAAAGGAAGGGCCATTTAATAGAAAACACTGTCCAAACAACTTGAGTTTGTCTAAATGTCCCGTGTCACAGACAGGCTGCAAAGGATGGAGAAAAGGTTCATGATAGCAGCAACAAATGTGAGAGTGACTAGCGCTCAGAGAAAGAATAAAAGAATGTGAAGCAGGAATACAAAAAACCTGCTCCAACAACACTTTGGCTTTAGGCACGATCCAGCCTTGCATGATGGGAATGAAAATCTGCTGATTTGGTGCTAAAGAAAAAAGAAATGACTCACAAAAGTTTTCTCATCGTGCAACGGAAACTTGTGTTCTTCTTACTGTGCATGTGTTACAGATCAGTGTGTGTTACCAGTCTATCACATACACACATTCACTCCTCTAGTCTCCATTTTAACCTATACATGAACCAAAGTGCACAAAGGAAAACATGTAGACTCGGAAAGTTCAGGGTCCGGATTTGAACACAAAGACTGACCTCCTTCTACACTGAGCTGCCCTTTGGCAAGTCGTTTATAGTTGGAGGTTCTCAACCTCTGACGATGACATCTCTCCTAAAGATTAGCCCTTTTCTAATCGGGAGTTGAAAAAGACAATCTCGGACGTATGTGAAGAATAGATGAATAAATGAAAGATTTAAAAAATACATTTATGCAACATTGTAATCAGGGTTGGGGTGAATTACATTTTTCAATTACAATTGCATCTTCAATTATCCGTGTTCAATTACAACTTAATTATGATTACTGTGACTGGCATTTCTCCCCAATTACAATTGGAATCAAAATTAAAGCTGCAAGCGGCGTCGTAGGGTCCAAAGAAGTGGCCGGGGTCAGTAACCCAAGGTCGCGCATCCCAGGATTTGGGTTCGGCCTGAGCAAATTCAATGCAAATTGGTGAGAAAAACAGCTGAGATATTGCCTTTCTAATGATTTAGGATTAACATTAGCCTAGCATTAGAATTAACCTAGCAATAGTTTATCATGTGTAGGAACCCTGGTCCATGGTCAAAAGGCGGTAAAAACACTGTCGCACGTTTGGAATTTTATTACACTTTTATGACTCAAAAACAGACAATGGAAAAATGGACCAAGGAACATTTCTTCAAATCCCAGCCCTTCTCCCTGCAGAATCTTTGCTGACACCCATCCTCCCCAAAGAACAGACATTCCACAGAGATAACAGGGATGTAACCTGACACCCTACACCAGAGACATCCTTTTCAACATGAAGATTAAAAAGGAAGAAATAAAAATAAAACCTATACACCATCTGATGCTTTAAAGGCAGAAATGTGATTTAAATGAATTTCAGACATGGGACCTCGATTTTAACCATTTTTCTACAGGAAAGAGACTCATCGTGTGCCTCCATCTGATATATTTAAGCACTAATGCAATCACATTTCAAGGGAAATGTTTATTACTTCATATTCCATGATCATTGATCAAAGTGTATTTGTCCTCCTTTGTTATGCTTAAAGCTAGAAATAATTCAAATCAGTCATTTAAGGGATAATCAATTGAAAGTCATTTTTCAAGGGTTCATACAATTGGCACACACCAATCCTCCATTGTAGACCTAACATGGTAACACCCTATCTAGTTTATGACTCTTTGTTTAAGAAGCACATGTGGAATAGCCCCACCATTTTGTCTTCTTTACAGGAAAGTTAAGCCTCCCGCTTCTTTCTGCCAGCCAATCAGGTTTCACTCATTCCCACACTGCAGATGTGTTTTGACCAATCAGATAACCTCTTGACATGTTTATAAAAGGCCTTGCTCCATCTTATCATGCTCTTACGTCTCTTGCTCTTAACTCTCTTGCTCAGTTCCAGCGCTCTCACCTCTGTCTAGTCCTCCTCTTTGCATCTGACTTAACAGTCAGATGTTATTCAGTTTAGTGATGCAGAATTTTTGAGATACTGATTGAACTTCTCTCCAGTCAGGAAGTGGCTACCAGCCACTTCCACAATGACTAACTTTAAGTTTTATCTCCATTTTTTTAATTAACCAAGCAGTTTTCAATTTTTGGAGCAAATCAATTTTTATAGCCTCCCATGAGTAACCTTTAACGAACTCAAGCATCTTTGATATGAGAACATGTTAGTTAAACTACCCATTGACGTCCAGGAGTAGTGCCGTGTAGGAGAACCAGAACCCCAGCCAGGCCGACAGTATCCCACGGGCCCGTACAGTGAATGAGCGGAAAACGTCCTCGGAAAAGCACAGGAAAAGCTTTTTCCCCACACACTGCTGGTTACGCAGAAGGAGCCGTCATCATCACGCCTGTTCGAGGGAGGGTAAAACTGCACGCACGCACAATTCTGGCAAAAAGGTGGTTTATAATTTAACAAATTCTCTCAATCGAAAATTCTAGATTCATAGTCCATATTTTTCATTTTGGTAAAGTTTTTTTAATTTCATTACTTTAACTTTCCATTTTCCTTCTTCCTCTTCCTCAGAGCGTTAGGAAATCCCTATAAATCCCAAATTCACACAAACATCTAAAACACTCAGAATGTGTATATACCATACAGCTGTGTTAAAATGTACATTTTGTGTGATACCAATGAGTCAAAATAACTGTGAATAATTGTGAAACTGCCTAATTTATCATCATGTTAATAGCCTGTAAAACAAATGTGTACATGTTGTAAACGCTGTGTTTTTTTGACATTTAAACTTTTATTAAACCTCTATTCTGACGTCAAGAACCCACTACAAAAACAGGGAACTGTAACAATTAATTAAAATAAAGTGATCTAGGACACTTAAAACTCAATTCTAGATGGCACCTCTGTCAACGAACATATTGAGAATTAATAATTAATATTTTTGAATATTAATCATCCTTTGTTCCCCTACACATGCTATTTTTCACCCATCTCCATTTGTTCTAAGAAGCCCAAAAACATAGTATTTGAAGTTTATTTTCCCAAACTCGCCCCTGAAAAGTCACTTTCTGAGCAACTCTACACAAACAGGCTGATTTGCGGTCTACTTATGCATATTCATGAGTGGGTGTGTCTATAGACGGGGCACTGACTTCCTCCTCCCCGCACTGTGCAGTAGGGCCAGAGGATGGCCCGCCCTCCTCCCACCCACTCTGTAGCCGAGCTCATGCTGCTTTATAAACACGAGACAGAGCGTGGGGGTGGGACGTTACCCGGTACATACATAGACTGTAGAAGATACATACATAGCAACTGCCCGAAGGACGTTGAAATGCTTACCTTCGTGGGCGTGTCTGTTTACATGTCAATCATAGCAGAGAGCTTCCTGGAGGCGTGGCTTCTCCAGCTCAGTGCCGCTTCAAATTCATCATTAAAGTGTGAACGCGTCATCAAATTGGAGTGAGGTGTTTGGGCTCGCCCTGCAGTAAGAAAGGAGCAAATCACCCCCTAACTAACAATTGAGGGAATCAATGAAAAATACACTTTGGGCATGTGTATGAAGCCCATATAGCACTTTTATGATGTTTAAAGCTCAGAAAAGTTAATTTAGCGTAACATGGTCCCTTTAACTTGGCATCAGCTTTAACCTAGCTATAGCATTTACTTAGCATTAACATTAGCTAGCGATAAATTAGCATTAGCATGAATCTAGCATTAACATTAATGAAGCACTAACTTAGCAATAGCATTAACATAGCAATAACCTAGCATTAGCCTAGCAATAGCAATAATATTGCAGTAGAACAATAAAAACCATTATAACCAGTAAAACCAATTAGAAGGCCTGTTTACACAGTAGAATTAGTTAAAAACCAAGGTAAAACCAGTTCAATATTACTCTCCAATATCCATTGAAAATAGCCAAGATACAGCATTTAGAATGTGATGGTGAAGGATTTTCCAGTGACATTATAGGCCCCTCCCACTGATCACAGCCTGTTTTTTCTTCATCAGCAACCTGCTCCCATTAGTCTAGGTTCATCCAACACCGTTTTGTGGCACCATCTAAGAACGCAAGGCATGATGGGTAATTTTCACATTGAGTCTTGTTTAGGGATGAACAGTCATCATATGTATCAAATATGAGGCAATTTGAACTTTGTGTATGAGAGATATATGTATTTTTCTATTATGGCGTGCTAAATAGAGCCTGTCAAGAACGCAAAGCATGATGGGTAATTTTCACATTGATTCTTGTTTAGGGCTGGACAGTCATCATATGTATCAAATATGAGGCTGGTTGAACTTTGTCTATGAGAGATACACAGTATGTCATAGTTGCTAACATTGAACATGACCGTAAATGGCGCTAGTCGAAAACGCAAGGCATGATGGGAATTGTTTCAAGGCAGTCATGATTAGGCTTGCGCAAATGTCATTCATGTGAAATGTGAGGCTGATTGAACTTTGTGTGTCAGAGTTATAGGGATTTTGAATTTGTGGCGTGTTTACAAAAATTAGCATTGCAAGTTTGCGGCGAGTGGGTCCTAAGTGTTCTGGCCGAGTTTGAAGCAAATCGGGTGAGGCCCTTTGACTAGTTCGTGCAAAAGCATTTCCAGGGAAAAACTTTTTACTTATCTTGGGGTCAATAATATTTGTGGCTATTTTGGTATGAATCAGTCAAACCTGCCGGTCGTGCAGTTCCATCGCATTTTCTGCGTCTATAATGTGCGTCGTTTGTGCATTTTTTTACTGAGTTTTTTCAATGCGCCAAATTATCTAATTGTTTAGCAGAACTGAGGTGCGTGCAAATTTTGGTCAGACTTTGGGCATTCTCAGGGGGTCAAATTAGCAATCAAAGGCAAAAGTGTGAAATAATAAAAGCAATTACAATAGGGTCCTTCTGGCCTTCGGACCCTAATTATATCTTTTTTTCCCTGAAAGTCAATTACAATTTCATTCTTAATTACTAAAGTTCATTTACAATACAGTTGATCTGAAACATATTCGAATGATTGTTAACTATGTATGAGTAAGCAATCTATAACATGTACAGTATCTACAGGTTTGTGTATCATTAAATTATTCCAATCTGAACTCAATTACAATTAAATTTAGATAACAACGGCAACAGATTTTTTCAATTATAGTCACAATTATAAATGTGTCATAATTGTAAATAATTATTCATTTTGCAATTACAATTATAATTGACCCCAACCCTAACTGTAATCTTTTGAGATGCCACTTCTTAACACTAGATGGATCTTCGGTTCTTTTCTAATTAAAGACTACATTTACATACATGTTTTAACATTTGTGCCATATTTATTACAGTAATAATTCACTGTGAAAAAAAAACAGATTTGTATACATGATGCCAGATTAATGTATTCATTGCTAAGTTCATTAATTCATTGGTTTTTTTTGTACATTAAAGGTGTTTTAAGGTTTTTACGCCTCTTCTGTGTCTCTACATTCTTCATTGTGGTGATGACAAGGAAGGATTTGCCTTAAAGTCACAGCATATGTCCCAGATTATTAAAATATATTGCTCTTATATTTATGCATCTTGCCTCTTGATATGCATGTGTCCTTGGATGGGTGAATAGAAGTGTTTTTACTTCTTACGGCAATTTCTTGATTTTATCACTAGACAAGGACAACAGTGACTGGCTATTGACACCATTTTTGTGCAGCTTTAAGTTTACGTTTATTTTTGACATGTAATATATGATCAAATTATCATGGATAGTAAAAGATTACAAAGAGTTCTTAGTAGAGATGCACCAATACCTGTCAAGTATCGTATGCAATACTGAGGTTTGGACAAGTACTTGTAATACATGCTCCAAGACCACAGTTTCATATTACTGACATAATTGTAGCCTCGACCAATTAGATTGTATGTATCTATCAGGGAGTTTGATTATGAAAGAACAATGCTGACTGTGTGGAAATACATTTAGGTTAGTGAGATTGACAGTTCTAAGGTGGACTGCAGCGTGTGCGATTCAAAACTGTCAGAACAAGTAAAAAAAAAAAAAAGATTATTATTCGTACCTGTACTCGGTGTTGGTGTGTACAAAAACCTGTGGACTTAGACTATAGTCCCAGAAAAAAAATTGTATCGGACATCCTTTGTTGTTATTAATACAAAATATAGCTCAGGAGTCTATGGCAGTATTAGAAATGACAATGAAAAAAAAAAAGATAAATAGGAAAATTGATAAAATGATGGCTAGTTGTGTTTTTTTTTTTTTTTTTTAAACATTGAACATTTGAATATTGCCTTAACACAAGTTCAATTCTTTAATAAAACAGACACTGCTGGCATTAGGCTTTGTGCTATTTAGCTCATATTCAATGATTGGTGAGTGCCGAGCAACAGTTGCTGGATAGGTATTGTTCCAACATGAATTCATGTTGGAACTTTAATATGGAATCACCGGAGTGCCAAAATTAAAAGGAAATGCATGTGGAAATATAAAGCGAATCAATAATACAAATTTGTAAATAAAAAGAGAATGTTCACGTCATTACAACATTATTACAGCTTGTTTTACGTGTTCTTTTGTTGTAGTGAACTGCCGTGAAGTGCCTCAATGCGTGTGCGCGCACTGTGTGTTGATGCACTGATGTATATCCCGCTTGCTTTTAAAATGTAATCCCCAGAAATAATCCCCGTTTTTACAAAAAAAAAAAAAAAAAAAAAAAACCTGTAATTTGATTACACGTTTTTTATTATACTGTCACAGATTACAGTTACATGTTTTTTGTATACTGATTACGGAACACTGTTACTTGTATTCCGTTACTCCCCAAGCCTGCTAATACATAGCGACTGCAAGCAGGAATCGTGTGAACAGGTATCAACTAATCAGCCTGGACAGAAAGACCATTACTTTGACATTGCTTTTACCGACCACTTGAGTCATGAAGTAAAAGCAATGTCAAAACGCAAATGGAAAAGACAAAGACAAAACAGAAAAAGCGACGACAAAATGGAAAAAGAATATACTACATTTGTATATTTTTTCATTATTGATTCTCTTTATATTTTTATTTACAAATTTGCATTATTGATTCGCTTTATATTTCCACATGCATTTCCTTTTAATTTTGGTAATCCTGTGATTCCATACTTTAAAGGGGAAGTATTATGAAAAAAT
The DNA here is from genome assembly GCF_900634775.1 of Gouania willdenowi. Lineage (NCBI taxonomy): Eukaryota > Metazoa > Chordata > Actinopteri > Blenniiformes > Gobiesocidae > Gouania > Gouania willdenowi. Next base: position 22,415,395 of record NC_041064.1, read on the forward strand.
CACTTTATAATGGTTTCGCTTCAGTGATATACTGTACATCCCTTTAGCCTCATGCAGAGGGCCAAAGTTGAAAAAGTTCCATAGGTGGAGTTTGATATTCTTGCCAGAGGGGGCAGCACAAAAAAAATAAAAATTAAATTTAGTCTCCAGTTTTGCTTCACAAATAAGGAATGAAAACAAATGTACCAATCTAACGTTATTATTATCATTATTTCTGTAACGTAAGTTTCTAAAGCTGTATTATAGACCTGCCAAAATAAATCCAAAATGCAGCTTGAAATGTTCAGCAACCTCTTGTAACTTCAAGAATCAGAGAGTAAAGTTGCACGAATTAAGCAGTGTTATTATTTATTATATTCTACATCAGGAGTGCCAGGGTGAAATTGGTCAGGGGGCCAAATTTTTCTCATGTGAGACCTCGGGGGGCCAAATTACACTTTCAGCCTGAAAGAGCAAACACTGACTCAATATGCTGCTTGAAATTATTCATGAAAGCCTACACATCAAAAATAATTTGCATTGGCACCTCAATAGCCACACAGTGAGGTCTACAATTACATATTAGCCTAAAGCAAATTACCCTCTAAAAACGTAACATTGTTCCATCCATGCAAGTAGCCTACATTTATAAAATAGAAATGCAACAAAATAGACAAAACACATTTCCTATAAATAACACAAGTGTAAATTACTTTGATCATATATATTGAAGGCTTGCACATGAAAACATGCCAATGAAAAATTAGGCCAATTAAAAGAAGGCAAGGCCAAGTATGCCTAAACAAGTCACAGGAAGTAAGTGCCAAAATAAAGTAATTCAACAATAGACCAAGTGACTGAATATCCAGTAGGAATTAATAAAACAAAAAGGTTCTTGAAAAAATGGCCAAATATGGCCCCATCTTAAAACATTGGCTTAACAACACATGGCACATTAACTTTGCCAGTCATCACCAGTAAACTCCAATCCATATTTCCACACACCCATGCCTATGGCACTAGTCTACTGTACAGCCTATATCAGTCAACCCCAACCCCTTTTATTCCCTCGGACCCATATCACACAGGATTATGATAAATGTAGAGACAAACCTTCTTCAGCTACATTTTACTTGTCGAAGCCAGACACCTTTTAACTTTCACCAGCTTAGCTCAGCTGCAGCTGAGGTGGGCAACAGCAACAGACCAACTGACGGATTCCACCAAAATTAAAGGGGACATATTATGTTAATAGGCTATTACGCTATATCTCCATTTGAGGTTTCTTTTCCCAAACCCGCCTGTTTTCTGGAGTTTTAGCCTCTGAAAAGTGACTTTCTGACCAATTCTAAAACCGGGCTGTTTGAGTGGGCGTGTCACTACAAGTTGCCCTGTGATACAAAACAATTAAATAAACCAAGCGCTCGCTAATTTTCCTCGTTTTTTTCAAAAGCGAACAGCAGCCAGCCACCACTGCTATAGCTCTGAGAGCCGGCTCTTTGACGTGAACGACGACAGCTTTGTGTCTCTTTTTTTTCCCTCTTCAAGCCGTTAGATGTTACTCAGAACGGAGTGTTTTTGTGCCCCCCGCAGTTTTTTTTAATGTGTCTAATAAGTCGTTAGTGAATACCAGAGAACCATCAGCATGAGAAATTAAAAGAAAATATGTAAAACAAATAAAATGTTAATTTATTAACGTAACATGTCTAACTTAAGGACAAGCAACGTGAAATTAACATTAAATATGCAATGTGTTGACTTCTATATAAACCGTAAATATATTAAATAAACAAATGTGCTTCATATACACATTTATGTTTTTATTTAGGCTGTTTTATAATTTAGGAATTATGGCTGGGCAATATATCAAGATTCAAGATGTATTGAGTTTTCTATTTTGGCGATATAGAAAACTACAATATTGCATATATCAATATATTTATATGTAAACATTATAGTTTTAGGAGTCGCTACTTTTACTTCTCAAAACAGCATATAAAGCTCAGTTAGATTGATTAATAAGTGCGTCCTAACCCAGAACTCCCCCATAACAAACCACACAACAGAACTCACTCACACATGCTGTCCCTTACAGGTGAAAAAGCCAAAAGTGGCACATATTGATCAGCTGTTTGTTAATAAATGAGCCAGTGGAGCATTTTGCATCAGCAAATTTAACCCAGAATTGTCTTTCTGCTTGAAATAAAATTATCAAGATTTATATCGTGTATCACAGTTTTGAGAAAAAATATTGAGATATGAGTTTTGGTCCATATCGCCCAGCCCTAGTAGGAAAGTTCACAGCATTTCAATGTTAATAAAGGTCGACCTACCAGATTCTAATCACATAATTGTATTGACAAGTGGGTATTTTAGATTTCTTGTACACTTGTCTTAAATACAAGGGCTACTGCAGCTTGGTTGGGGTGGTGGGACAGCTCATACCGGGCCCCTTTTCAAATCCAAAACTTGACAGGTATGTCTATGCTCTTTTAAATACATTTGTCAATGTTTCAGTGAAAATAAACATTTAAAGATGGTTAATCTAATAATAAAACTTTATCAGCAGTATTTAACTTTACTAACTACTTACTACACTACTTTGTTTGAAAAGTAAATCATATTTTAGATAGAGCGGTTGGTGACTAGAGCTCCTGAGGGCAACTCACATGGTCCATGAGGGCTACCTGTTGCCCACATGGACCATGTTGGTGACCCTTGCTTTAGACGGAGAGAGCCAGATGTTGGAAACCAGGCAGCAGAGGTGCAGAAGTGTGAGGATATGTGTTCAGTGACTTGGCTAAATGCAAATGACTCATTGATTGTTTGACCAAGGCAAACAGAGAACCTGCTCGTATCGATCTGCTCAAGGCCAAGGTCAGAATGAGGCTAACACTCAGATACTGACCTCTGCCTCCTTGACCTTGGCTTAGAGCCCGACTGCTGCCCTTTAACCTCCATCATGTGACCTCGAACCTCACCAGGTGTAACCTGAGCTGAAACTCCCTTTCTCTACAATCTCCTCCCCCAACACAAAGAAAGCTCTCAGGAGAGCAGCTTTAAAATTTAGTAAAAGGTTTCCTTAGTGGAACTCAACAGACCACAAAGAAACATCCTTTATAAACAACTGTAGGGCCACGCACACACAGCTCAGTTATATTGATTTTGTAATTTAATTGCACGAGCATCCATTAAATACAAGCACACAAGGCCCGACATGATGATGGATCACACGGTGTCAGGCTGCTTTTACCCTCATGGTGGTTCAGACTCTTTAAAAATATCAGACTTCGCTCTCACTGGCAGGACAATACCTTCCTTACTTATGACATCATAAAGCTAAAAACAAAAGAGTTTGATTTAAGACTTGTTTTCATATTTTTAGCTAATTTGTCATTTTTTTTCTACCTTGTCTGTATATGCAATCAAAGGTCAACAATAAATGTAGTGCAAACTTTTTACGACAGCTATGCATGTTTTATTATTGCAATGAAACATATACTTTTATTGTATTGCTTGAATGAGAACATCACCAGTCCTGCTTAAGGAACTTCATTAGAGGGAAGATATACAAAAGAAAGCAGTGTTACAAATCCGTGCACCCTTCGTTCTTTGGCTATTCTGTTTTAAAACCAAATCAAAATAACAAATAAACTGTGTGGTTATATTGTTTTAACGACTTATAACCAAATCACAAATACAGAAAAACCAAACAAGCAGCGTTTTTGGTTTGTGGTTTCGTTCGTGTGATATTTGGATATTTATGAGGAAACTACGACGAGAGCTTCATGTTCTATTCTCACCACATAGAACGACCGACAGGACTTTTACTCTGCTGCGTTTGATAAAAAATGACACTGATGGCAGAGGTGTAATTTGTGTGTCGATGACGTTTCGTTAAAGAGTTATTGATGCGTGAAGTCTGAATCTGTGAATATATAGATAAACTGGACTTTTGCTCCTGGACAAAAAAGGAGCAACGCACAAGTCAAATTTGTGGTGAATTGAAACGTTATTGATACATAAATAAATCAAAACTAAAAAATGGATGTTACATAAAACATGCAGATGATATGTGATTAAAGGAACCAGAGCGGGTGTAATGAATCTACTGATGCTCCTTGTTTCTTGAGATCAACTTCTGTGTGTGTTGACGGCTGCCATTAGTGGTTAGCAGTATAATAACGCAAAAAATAAATATTTTGCAATTGTTTTTGCTAAAGTGTCAAATGGTAGAAGTTGTAACATCTATTGTTCCTCACACCAGCCTCACAGTTGATAGTCAGTCACCAGTTTATCTGTATACTATTCGGACCGCAACACCGCAAAACAATGTGAGCAGCTTTTGACGAGCTAAAACGTCCACAGACTGAATGAAAACATGAGCAGGACCAGAAAACTGCTGAAATAAATCCTAAACAATCATACTGTGTGAGGAGACCTGGTCCAGGACCTGGGGAGAGAAACCAGGTGCAGCAGACTTTAGTTCTCACTCTAAACAGGGAAGTGGGAGTTAGGGTGGGACAATGGAAGGCATGGTTGATGGTCAACTATTTTAACTCTAATCAGTATAAAATGTTTTTTGGTTTTTTTCAGGTATCTTCCTCTGCTTTTTTAAAAAATCTATCAAAAAAGGCCCAACCACCCTGTCACCCACCCACCTTAAATTGAGTAAAAGGGCAAATTTAGTTACTCTGTGTAGCACACATGCAATAAACAATCATTGGGCTTATATATTTTTATATCAAACTCTAAGTTTATCATTTGAAAATGTTTGCAGAAATCTAGATTCAATGAACCAACCTATTTTTGTTTTTCAATGATCCAGTAGTCACCTACGTCAGTCTGGGACACGTTGTGGGATCAGAAATGATTCTGGAACAGATTTTTACACTATTTAAACATTCCCCTCAGACATCAATACGTTATTTTATGACTGAGGACAGCTCCTACTCCCTCAATGGTTTCTTCCTTTTTTTTTTTTTTTGAACGATTCTTCCAAATAGAGGGTAGTGGTAAAATAATAAAGATTCCACTAGATCTGTGTTTTCAAAATGAAAGGCACCAGATAATCCAAAACCAAGTTTGTAACTGAATACTTTGACCTGCTGTCATATAATTGGCTGATTACCTGCATAAATGATGATTACAAATTTATAAAAACTAATGCTGGACACGACAGCTGGTTTTTAACTCATGCACTCGCATGATTGAATGTTAAGTTCTATTTAATTCAATTTAATTTTTTGATCACTTAACTGCAAGACGCACACCACTGATGCACCAAAACATCAAACAAGACGCATCAGTGCTATGGAAATAAAAGTTTATCATCCTTTTTAATGTTGACTGTTTTTTTTTTTTTTGTAATTTTTGTGTGCAACCAGATCTATCTATTATTATATTATTTATTTGCTATTGGATGTAACAATGCAATTGATCACATGCAAATCTCAGAAAATTATCAGATTAATCAAATAAAAAATTTTAATTGTTGTTTTATTTGTAATTGTTTTATTTATATTTACCACCTCATTACCTTTCTTCTACTGGTTTCTGTTCAGACCCGATCGATAGACCATTAAATTGGGTCCAGGTGGAGGACGTGGCCTTTGACTCCTTGTGTGTGCAAATCAGCAGTACACACTAAGTGATGGTTATCCTCCCTAATGAGTCTGGGTACCAAAGCCAGTGTGAGTGTGAAAGGCCAGGAGTGTCTGAGCCTCTCCTCAACCGCTTTGACAGCAAATGAATCGATGACGAATAGAGAGAAAAAAAAAAAAAAATCAACCATTGTCGCATTACAAGCTGAAAATGTGTTCCAGTTTGGGAAATGAGTTTCCACTCTTTCCACAGATTTCATTTTACCAATGCTGAGGCTCACTGCATGCGGTACGGGGCAATAATGACTAAAGCAATTAACTCAACTGATCTTTGCAGTAACACCTGCAGCACAGGAGGCTCAATCACGGTTCTTTTTCTCACAGCTGAAGATGGGGGGCTTTCTACACTAGTAATTGTCTTGTTATGAGGTCTTGGTGTTTTAAAGTCTTCTTACTGTAGGTACACAGCCGCGTCACATCTCCAGTCACTCCACATTGTGTGGTTATTGCCTTTATCAATCTACTGGAGCACAGAACAAAGACCTTGGTGTTCAAACAGCAATTACTCTCTCATCTCCTGAGGCATCAGTGCAGGCCTAATTGGATTTAAATGAACCCCCAAATTTCCCTTTGTTACAGAAAATAATATGCAGGGCTTTTAATTAAGATCCGATACAAGCCCACGTGGAGGGTCTGTGGTTGCTTTCATGTCCTGCTCCTCAATTTGAGGCTCAGGCTGCGGACAGTTCGGTGTACCGTGTGGCTCAGTGGGAGGTTACTGGTAGGGTAGTGTGTTATGGAGGTCTATTAAGACAGGTAAGTAAGTTAATTAAGAGGTCTAATGTGATTGATGAACTTCTTACAGAGCTGACGGGAAACAGTAAGCTACATGAGACCAAAACTTTCAACCTTTTCATAAGAAAACAGTGTTGATATGCATCACCAAAGAAGATACTCTAGATTTAAAAAATGAAGGAGACAGTAGAGATGACTCGTAATGATTGTAAGTGTAAGAAATGGGAATAATGTTTGCGGAATCCAAGCAGTCTACAAAAATAGATGAATACATAAATAAATAAACAATCAATCTTACTAGTCTGATATCAGAAAGACTCCCTTCCTTTTGATTCAGATCTTTCTTTGTGGAATGATGGGAATGAAGCAAATATGTCACTTTTTTTTCATCACAAAAGACAGAACTGGACTTGAATAGATCTGCAGAGAAAGAGTAGGACACCCACATCGTCTCTCAGATGTGTACATTTCTAATGAAGCCAACAAAATGTGGAGTTTACTAATCTCTTCCAGTGCTTTCTGACATCCTGACCCTATCTTCAACACCCTAAGGCGATCAGATTTTCCGGAGGAAACATATTTAAAAACAAATCTGCATTTGAAATGCCAAAAATATAGACTCTGGCTTTAGCGGCTCATTATTGTGTATAGTTTCAACAGTTAATTAAGTGGAAGATGGTTTTATCTGCCTACACACATGGAAGTTTTGGATAATAAAATGGAAACATGGCAATGATAACCTCTTATTATAATCTACAACAACAAAAGTTAAAGCTGAGAAAGGTCCTTTTAGACAAAAAAAAAGCTTGTCTCGTTTAGAGTTTGAATTAATTCTGTTAAGCTTTTACACTTTTCCCAAAGGTAATAAACTAGGCATGTATAATGGAGCACATTACTACCATACCTTGCGCCACTTTAGTGTGTTTCTGGACAATTCTTAACTAACTGTCCTGAAATCTACATTAGAGAGTGGCAGGAGTGTGTCTGAGCTTTAGTATGAAAACACTAAAAAGATGATTAAGTATATGCATTTACTACAGTAACAGCTGATCATAACCAACTGTTTTTAACAGTGAATCAAAAGTTACATTTTGTTTACCCTAGGAAATGCACAAATTCTAAATTGCGCAATAAAAACTGGTAATGGAAACACCTGAATTTAGAAAAACATCGCTAAAAAGTGGATTTTTTCAGACATTTTGCAAAAGCAAACTAGACACTTTTTCAGCAATTACACGTCACAAGGCGTGACGTACCCGGTCACATGACCACTTCTCTCCGAGAAAACATGGTGCTGTACGTGTGGACAGAAGACCAAGAGATTTCTTAGCATTATACTTTAAATTTAATACTGCCACATTAGACAGCAAACATTAAAGGAATGTGGAGTCTTATAAGGAGGTTTTGAGCGTCCATCTTCCTGCAGCAAAATCTTGCGTGATGAGATTTCACGAGAGTTACGAGGCAAACAACCTCCAATAGAAGCAGGTTCAAAGTGAAATCATATTTTGTTGAAATTGAAGAAATATTGCTTATATCTTTACACTGGTGTGATGAGACACAACCGGGCCAGGGAAATGTTAAAACACCTGAAACATAAACAACATTAGGGTAGTAACAATAAAGAAATCCAATGTCTCAAAATAGGTCAACTATCCTGACTTAATTATTATTTTTGCCCGAAGATTCCCTCCCACAATCATGAAATATGTTTCCAGAGCACATTTTTGTCTTCATGCTGAATATCAAAAGAATGAAAAACATCCACTGTTACTAATAGGATTCCCTCGTTCACAGACACAAAACAATTTGCTGAAAATGAATAGAGCTGTACACGGAGCTTCTACCATGACAGTGATCATTCTCCGTTCTAATAGCTGTCCCTCCCTGATTCCCCACTGCCAGCGCGGGATATGATTGATTGATTTATTGATCTGCCTCTTTGTCGTCCTGAAATACACGACTCAACTTGCAGCTGAGACAGGAAGTCATCTGTCACCTTCTTGCCATCATAAATCAGCCAACCTTTCACTTTTTGACTTTGTTGAGTCAGCTTTGTCCAATCATGCTGGTAGTTTCAGGAGTAGTTGAAAGTGACACAGGGTACAATTATTACTTTTTAATTAAATCTTTTCTCCTTGAAAAAACCCAAAAGATGCCAGTGCAGTCTTTTTTTAAAAAATCAGATGCTTAATCAGTGAAATCAGCTGACACACATAACCTAAACACAACCTTATCCTCTTTGTAAAAGCAGATTGGACAGGGGGAGAACGTGACGTATCACGTCTATTGGGAAAAACACACAACAGACCTTTTTTATTGTCGGCTATAACACAGAACAACACCCATGAAAACTGTTTTCACTTTTATTTTGATTGTAGTTTTGACAGAGCGGAAGAGAGATAGGAACTAATGACTGGTAAAAAGCCCAGTAAAACTCTGGAAAACAATCACCAGGAATAAATATTTGCTCCCTGATAAAGATAGTAGCTCTAACAACAGGTAAAATGATAAACTTGTGATATTACAGTCTGTACATGCAGTGCAGGGACGCATGTACTTCGACTCCGGGTCCTAGTGCCAGCCGTCTGGTGAAGCCTGTTCCGTTTACCACGTTTACCGAGGTCTGTGTGTGTTTAATAAGTCTGGGTATGTCCGTGTGAAAGTCCGCATGTTTATGCTTCCGTCCATCCACTCTTTTCATTATATCCATGTCTTTTAAGGCTCTTATTAAATAGTCTAGGCTGGAGTCAGGGCCGCCGCCATCTTGGATTATGTCGTCACCAGTGCGTCATCGCCACAAAACGATACGAATTAACGGCTTTAAATGGTAAAGATGGTAAATGGACTTTATTTTATATAGCGCTTTATCACCACACTGAAGCAGTCTCAAAGCGCTTTACATATCAGCTCATTCACCCATTCACTCTCACATTCACACACCAGTGGGACAGGTCTGCCATGCAAGGCGCTAGTCAACCACTGGGAGCAACTTAGGGTTCAGTGTCTTGCCCAAGGACACTTCGACACATTGTCAGGTACTGGGATCGAACCCCCAACCTCTCGATCAGAAGACGACCCACTACCACCTGAGCCACGGTCGCCCACCAAGTTAAGTGTTTACAAGAAAGAGGAATTATCTAATTCAGAATTAAAAACGGAATAAACCAGCCACTTAATTCAGAATTAACTATAATTCAGAATTAAATTAGCATTAGGAATTATGTGCTTACCAGGTCAGGTTAAAGAGGAATTCACTTTTATTCCACTTTAAAGAGGAATTAAAGCTCCCATGTAAACATGACCAATGTCATATTTCCACAGCAAAAGGAGCCAAACATCTTAAAGTACCTCAACGGAAGAAAAACACGGAAACATCTGCTGTTATTTTCCTCTTCAGGTCAACTGGAACTACGCTAATTCACACTGATTTGTAAAGGATAAAGTGCAACCTATCATGGCAGATTGAGATGGAGTTTGTCAGAAGGTTGGTTTTCTCTCCTGTATGTATACTTACACAAGACAAGAGGTCCTTAATGGACTCGATACTGTGTGCCTGTAATTACACTGACTAAAGAAAAATATAGTTGTGCACTTTGCTTATCACTGTACCTCAAAAGTACAAGTGGAAGTGTTTTCAAACATAACGTCCCTCTCCATCTGTACCCACTTTATCTCACATGGAGGTTGTGTTTTGTTGTGGCCTCTCAAAGATGACATCAAGGTAAAGCAGGGTACACGCTTGACCTCTTGGGACAGGTATCACAAATGGGGGAACTAGAAAAGAACTTTGAACTGTGTGAAGACATTGATGATACTGAAAAATCTAAACAGGCATGAGGAAAACAGGCAAACATTCTCAGCCCATCCTGGGAGATTACCATAGGGCTTTCTTCGTTTGAAAACATGTTAGGTGTTAGGGGGCATAGGCAAGGGGCCTTGGGGTTGGGGTCCGTGGCGGGGTGTGCTGGGTCCTCGACTTATTTGCTGCTTGTGTAACCATTTTTTCAACAAAGCTTTCTTTTTCTTTTCCATTTCTACAACAAACGTGGGAAATGATAATGAAGTTTGGGAAATGCACGGAAAACATGTTCATATTCCATTCATACCGTTTTCTTCAGAAAAGGTGTGGATTATTTGACAGAACAAAGAAAATATGAGCCCAACACGGCTTCAGTACATAAAAAAACAGTTTTCCACCAAACTGGAGTTCATTGTATATGTGACTCTTGCTTAACCTACATTTACAGTAAAGGTCTTACATAAAAACATGCATCACTGTGAATGTTGTCACTCTGAACGCATTTGTGGGGAACCAGGTGTGGCTTCAGGCTGGCGGTCACGGCGCCGGTTCAATGAAGACAGTGCGGCGTCGCAGCTGAAAGTCTCTAACAAGAAGCTGATCAAGTGTGAATGAAGCTGTGAGACTTCCAATTGTCCTCTTCCCTCTCTCTTTTAAGTCCGGGGAATTTGGTGGTTATTCCATGAGGAAAAGCTGAACAGTTCCATGTGGTTTGTGAGAGTATTAATCATGATGATTAATTGGCTTTCAAGTTAAATATCCAGTGAGCGATGTCAGGCTGCCAGACATGGAGGTTAAATTGACAGGCCTTTAAGAAGAAGCAGATTGATTTACACAGCAGCTAATGAATCCCCCTCCACCCAGAAGGGGAGGAAAGGTAAACAACTCTTTTCTTTTTGCTTCTTGCCATCTGCTTTGTTCCAAGTACACTTCGCACCAGACGTTCGACTCACATGGCTTTGACACAACAGGAAATTTCCTCCACTGTGATAAAAGAGCCAACACTGAAGATGAATAATATATATATATATATATATATATATATATATATATATATATATAATTATTTTTTTTTTTTATATTTTTGTGAATAGTTCTAGGTGAAATCTGCATATATAGCTATTGCAGATGTTTTAGCTCTTCTAAGTACAGCATCTCCAGAAATTCAAGTATTCTGGGATCCTAGAAGAGTTATTACAATACTTCAGGTTTGTTATAGTCAAAAATAATTTAAATTTAATCAGCATTGTTCCAAGTGTAAAGCAGGACACATCCTGGATTTGTCATCAAAACATTTAAGATCTAACAGATATATATATATATATATATATACAATTAAAAACAGCACACAGTAAGCCTAAAAGTCCATTAGAGACTCCTGTTTGGGTTACATGCACTGAAAAGTCACCCTTTCAAAATGAAAATCAGAATGGAAAAAAAAAAAAACTCTATGGGGTCCTGTGACAAAGTGGGTGAGAACACACCAATTTTGTCACTGTGTTTTTTGTCATTTACCTTGCCCACCATGAGTTCCAGGGACAAAAGTAGGGTGGAGCCCATCATTTCCTGTATTTATACCCTGGTGATGTCACTAGGTGAGACCAAGTAGGAGGGGTAGGAGGTAAAATTATGTTTAAATTATTAATTGATAAAAGTTATTCAAGTAAGCATAGAGCCGTATTATTTGGCACTTCAGTAGCGTTTAAGTATGAAGTGTATGTTGGGAATGACTTGGTTATTTACCTGATTTTTGGGGGGAGTACATGGAGCTACCTGTGCTGATGGTGCTGCCTTGATTAAGCAGTTGGTCTGTGATTGTTGGCGATAAACTTGGAGTCACCTTTTCTTTTTTTAATAAACACCTTACTAACATCTGGATCAAGTCTCCCTTGTCTGCCTCGTACCACATTCCAAGCCGCTTTGGTCCCACTTCCTAAGAGGTCCATTTTTTAAAATGCCATCCAATAAAGAAGCTTGCTAGTAAAATGATTGTGTGTAACTAGTGATCTACTGAGATTTTAAAGAGAGAAACAACATGTAGAACCCTAAACCAGATGAGCTATACAAACCCAAGACTACCAGTAATCGGGTCTGTTAAGCACAAGGCTCCATTTTACATAAGGTTAAAGAACTGAAGATTGGAGAAATGTTAGCTGGTTTGAGTGTTTGAATTAGTTCCAGCAAGATTAATTTTGTCTTCTTCTTGAATAGTGTGTCAATGCTATTACTAAGCTATTAAATGGAAGTCAGGTGAAACTTCAAAAAAACCATCAAAGGTGATCAGCAGAACTCCTATGACGAAGACTGGGAGTTGACAGTCAAAACATTTCAGGAGATAAACATTTTGATCATATTTGTTAGGCTGTGGTGCAAATACAGTTAGTGCGCGTGATGAGTTATTTTTGAGTTTAAGATTGTGTGTGGTAAAGAATTACAATTAAATAGTAATCATAATAATAGTAATTATTATACAGTATACATGTATATTTGTATAAATTTCATCATTTTTTTTATCACACATTACAGTAGTAAAAAAATAAAACAAGATTAATAATAATTATAATACAAATATACAAATATAATACAGATATTTACAACAATCAAAGATGTGAGGTTACAGTGATGAATTGTAAAGTTTGATCGCAAGAAAGGAAAAGGAACCCTAACCCTAAAGTGGATTTTAATTTACGAGGTAACAATGCAAACCTTAATGTGATTATTATTAATGATGGCTGTAAAACACTTTATGTAACAACGTGCCATATTTACTTTATTTATCAATGCAGTTTCCTTGTGTTATCCATATTGTTGATCGGGCAGTACAGAGTCAATATGTCTGTGTTACATCTCCAAGCTGCACTAAAAGGTCATGGCTGGTGAAGCTGGAGTACTCGCTATGTTTTGATGTTCAGTGCTGCTACCTATTCCCTCTATGTAACCCCCCTGAGCCCCTCTGATCTACTCTGCTGCTCATTAAAGCACCCTCTCCACCTCCGCATTAGCATCAGAGTCATGGTCAGACTGCTTTGTGTTATAAGGGTGGAAAACAATATCAATAACAACAACAACAATAGTAGCCTTTGGTCCAGGAAGGAGAGGAGGAGAAAGGTCTTTGATAACGTACATCAAAGACAGGCGCTGAAGTAGGCTGTGTTTTCACTGTGTGCATGCCAAGGTCGTCTCTGATCCTGCTCGTGTGGTGTTCGGAGCTGGTTTGATGGTGCAAGGTGAGCTGTTGGGTGTGCTACACGTGTCTGACAGAGCAGGAAGACAAACAGCACAACTAACAAAGCACCTTTACAGGTTAACACTGCGCCCCAACGTTTGACTTCAGTCTTTGCCTCCAGTGTGTTTGGGTGTCTGTGTGCACGATGCACCCCTGTCTGCAGACGCTTTGAAAAATGAGTATCCGTCTCATTTTAGTTTGGTTTAAAAACCAACAACTTAAGCTCATGGGTTTTCTATGACAACAAAGCCATATTTCACTCTGGCAAATATCTATATTCACAAACAACCACATTTTATTATGATTTAATCATGTACATTTTATTGAATGAGGACAGAGAGGGACCTGTTGCAATAACACTTGAGTTCACAAGTGAGTGTTGCATTCAATGTCTATAGGAATTGCTGTCACAGATGAAGGCTTGACAAATCATAGACAGGCTGCTATTTGAAAAGGTCTGCTATCGATTTTTAGCAGGTCAAAAAATACTGATATCAAAAGATAAAATATGAAACTATGTAAATACAGGGTTGGTCTCAGTTGTTCTTTCTTTAGATCTCAGTGCAGCCTTTGATATAGCTGACAATGATCTATAAACGCAAAGACTGTAAAGTGTTATTGGATGGTCAGGGAGTTGAGTACCACTGAGTTAGAGTAGGTAGGTGATTAACTCTGGAGTGCGCTGAGGAGAGATTATTAACATGAACAAAGTGGGTTCTGTCTGATAAGTAGGATTTAAACCAACCTAGCGCTGTTTCTTTAATACCAAAAACACTTTCTCTGCAGCAACAAGTGATGATCCACTGTATTGAAGGCTGCACTGAGATCTAAGAGTACCAGAACTGAGACCAACCCTCTGTCCAGTGTCGGCATTATGGGGGGGCATATCGCAGGCCGTGCCCTCCCAGCTGACCTACTGTGATTCACGTGACATCATTCACATTGCTGCATCGTGAGAAAGCGAGAGCGCTAAATTCAGATGGAGGGCAGGAAGTGAAGCTTGAGAATCGACAGTCTGAAATAATCAAAATGCCCATGTTTTGTGGAGTTTACAGCTGCTCCAATCATTCTAACCAAGATAAAGAAGAGATTTTATAGAGTACCGACGATTGTCATTCACGGAGGTGAAAAATGTAAAAAGGTCATAGAACAACGCTGTAAAAAGTGGATTTTAAACCTACTTCTTTGGTCGGGAGGCGCAGAATCTGCTTACGCCTGTGTCTGTAACGATCACTTCGGTCAGAGCGAAGCGTTTTTGTGCCCCCCAAAGTTTTCTGTTTTCTTAATGCACCTCCTATTTAATACTGCCTGGCACAGACTCTGCCTCTGTCTGAGGCTAAAAGGATTGGTTACTTTTACCACGGCAGTCTCTATGCTGTGATGGGCTCTAAAGCCAGACTGAAAGTTCTCATATAAATGGTTCCTCTGTAGATGATCACATAGTTGACCTGCAATAATTTTTTTCAAGAATTTTGGAAAAAAAAGGGAGATTGGATATTGGCCTATAATTGGACAAGTCTCTTGGATCATGGGTAGGTTTTTTAAGGAGTGGTTTAATTACAGCGGCTTTAAAGGCCTGTGGTACATAACCTGTTACTAGAGATGTGTTAATCCAGTTCATCATATTAGTGCTAATTAGTGGAATAACATCTTTAAATAGTGGAGTTGGGATTGGATCTAAAAGACAGGTTGTTGGTTTAGAAGCACTAACTATTGATTTCAGTACAGATAGAACAATTGGAGTGAAACTATGTAAATAAAAGCTGCAATGTTGAGGATATTTCAGGAGCTGCTTTTAACAAAAAAAAATATTGAGCACTCCTGCATGGAGGACATTAGCTTTGTTTCTAATTGTTAGAATTTTATCAGTAAAGAAGTTGATTAAATTATTAGTTGAGTACAGTAGTCCCCCGCTCTATCTAAATGCTGAAGCGAAGAGCTGCGCTCTTTTTTCGCTGATTCTCCTCCACACCAAATCCTTCCTAGATCGGTCCCGGTATGAAGGCCGTGTCATAGAGCTCCAGGTGGTCACACACGACTTCTACTACATGGTTGAATGGGTGAACAGACCGGTGTCCTTGTTGATGGCCTGACGTCATTGTCAACAAAGACTCCGAATGCTTTCGGCATCAATGTCTGATCGCTAGCAGTGTGAATCTGAAGGGCCGTATGTTTGAAAACAGGTTTATGTTTTAAAATCTACGAAGGTTTGAACTTTGAGAGTGTTTATACAAGAGAGAAATGTTCATTCCTGTCCGAGAAAAGTGTATAAAGTGTGTGGTGAAGGGTTTTACAGCCTAAAAACATGTATAATAATTGTAAAAAATAAAGCTGACTACTTCGCGGATTTCACCTATTGCAGGTTATTTTTAGAATGTAACCCAAGCGATAAACGAGAGAATCCTGTAATAAGAAGTTCTAGCTTTGTGAAGAGCTTTTTCATCAGCTAACAAACTCTTTCTCCAGGCTATATGAACTTCTACCATTTTTGAAGAGAGCCACTTCCTTTCCAATTTTTGCAATGCCCGTTTTAAAAGACGCAATTCAGATTTATACCAGGGAGCAACCTTTTTATGACTTATCGTTTTCTTTTTAAGCGGAGCAACAGCAGAGCTGTGTGCAGTAACAACATTGCACTGTTGAGTAGACTAAATAAATATATTATTTAGGCTGTTGTTTTCATCATCAACATGAATGCTAAAGTCACCTACTATGATAGCTTAATCAGTGGTCAACGCCAGATCAGTGAGAAAGTCAGAGAATTCTGAGAGAAACTCCGAATATGGACCAGGAGGACGGTAAACTATAACCCGTCAGATGGGTTTTTGTATTTTATTTTTTGGATTACAAATTTCAAGAGAAAGGCTTTCGAATGAACTATGGTTAAGTTTGGTTTTTGGGGTGACTGGTAAGGTAGAGTGAAAAACTGCTGCCACTCCCCCTTCCCGACCGCCCTCACAGAGAATATGGTGGTTATCATACCTGGAAGGGCTGGCTTCAGTAAGAGCAACACAATCTTCATTTTTGAGCCAGGTCTCCGCGAGGCATAATAAACCTAATTGATGGCCAGTTATAAGATCATTCACTAAGAGAGATTTAGATGAAAGCAATCTGATATTTAATAGTCCACATTTAATAGTTTTTTCATTGTTTTGTGTTATTTGTAGTTTTAATTTTGATTAGATTTTTATGGTTAACTCCTCAACTGTGGATTTGAACTGCACGTTCTTCTATACTGCTCAGCACAGTGTTTATAGGGTATAAGTGCTCTGTGCTTTAAGTAAGGGGTTTATCTATGGAGGTGTCTGTAGCTGCCTGTTTATTCTCAGCTAGTCATGCACGTGCAGAGCTGTGAATAACAGATTGTAAATTTGATTTTAGCATTTGCGGTCCATGTAAACTAGGATGGACACCATCTTTTTTTTATTAGATCAGCACGTTTCCAAAACAGGTCGAAGTTATCAATAAACGTGAGTCTATGGAGTTGTGAAAAGTTGCGCTGCTGTAGGAGATGGCTAAAGCATTCTATACCTCTATTTAGTGTAGTAAGAGGACCAGAGATGAATGTATCATATGGCTTCTTACATTTTCTCCACACTTTTAAACCAATTGCAGAGCTACTGATTTGTGCACATGCGCAGTGTTCAAACTAGAGTGTGGAGAAAATGTAAGAAGTCATATGATTGGCTGAAAGCAAACACACCTGATTGGCTGATGAATCTGTCAATCAGTTTTATCAACCAATGGTGATGTTTGTTGACCCGCAATGTCAGGGCAGTCTCAAAATTCACCACACAGATTTCTCACACAGAGCCTTCACAGCACAGAAGTGGTTTTTAAATGCACATTCAGCAATTCACATTATCAGTGGGTTTATATTACGTGTACCTCAAAATAATATTTGTGAAGTAGAGCGTGTGCATTTCAGAATTTATATTACAAGTTTGCATAAAATATATATTTGCAAAACAGATTGTGTGCATTTGTGAATCTGAAATACAACTGCGAAACAAAGCATGTGGATTTGTGAAAAACCCTGCAAGAGTTCATTCATTATGATACTGTTCTGATTCCATACTATTTTGGTAACAGTTGCTGGCAGCGTGGGTAGCATTTGATTAAGTTTGTTTAAAATAGTGTGAATCATAGCACCTGGGATACAGTGTGTGATAGCATTAAAGAATGTAATGTTCTTAGTTATTGAATCACCAATAATGAGTGTTGTGTTAGTAATGTGTGTAGGCTTGTTAAACTGACCGGTAGGGTTCGGTGGCGTGCGGATCACAACTGGCTGTAGTGGAGTCATCTGGGTTGACTAGCGTTGGAACAGCTGTGCGGGAATGTTTGATGGCGATCGGGTCGTTGAAGGCGGCAGGGAAGTCTCTGTTATCGGCTCTGGTTGGCGTTAAAGCGGCTCTGCGTTTAATGGTGAGGGGGTTGCTGTTGTCTGCGGGGATCCTCCGTCATCAGCTGACATAGAAATGGTTCAGCAGCAGGCAGATTAGAGCGGTATTTGTCAATGCCTGTGTGCGTGGAGCTACAGTGTCTTTGGACTGCTGCTTTGAGGAGTTTTTGACGAGCTATGGAGGACAATTTTGACCAGTGGGAATTAATTCCAAGAGGTGGTGGAGGCGTTTTCCTGGCGGTTGTTTCAGTCAGCTTAATTGGGCTGACTTTGTCTTCATTTTAGTATGAGAGGGCCTCAAAGCAATTAAGGACAGTAAGCGGAGGGGGGACGCAATTTTCCTTGTTTTCCCTCGTCCGCGGACTACAACTTTGGCCCACGATGGCAGGCGTGGTGTGGAAAAGGACAGTCCTGAACCCAGATTCTCCCAGGGAACTGCATCATTGTCACAGAGTATTATGGAGAAAGGACGACAGCGCCGTTGACTGTTGTACGACCCTGTCCGTATACTTGGTGAGTAGTCCATCTTTCTTTTTAAACTTGTTAGAAAGGCTATGAATCTATTCCCGTAGTTTGGTAATTTCTTTGTTGGAGTTTAGTAGCAAAAAGTATTTCTCTGACGGCAACTGAGGGGCAACGTCTCCACCGTCTCTCGATGCGGCTATCTTAGTGATGTCTGCTTATCACAGCAGCTAACTATCACAGCAGCTAACTATCACAGCAGCTAACTATCACAGCAGCTAACTATAATGGCAGCTAACTATCACAGCAACTAGCTATCACAGCAGCTAACTATCACAGCAGCTAACTATCACAGCAGCTAACTATAATGACAGCTAACTATCACAGCAACTAGCTATCACAGCAGCTAACTATCACAGCAGCTAACTATCACAGCAGCTAACTATAATGGCAGCTAACTATCACAGCAGCTAGCTATCACAACAACTAGCTATCACAACAACTAGCTATCACAGCAGCTAACTATAATGGCAGCTAACTATCACATCAGCTAGCTATGACAGCAGCTAACAATCACAGCAACTAGCTATAACAGCAGCCAACTATCACAGCAGCTAACTACAACAGCAGCTAACTATCATAGTAGCTAACTATAACAGCAGGTAACTATAACAGTAGCTAACTATCATAGTAGCTAACTATCACAGCAGCTAACTATAATCAAGTCCAATCTTGTAGCAATATCCCCCAAAAAAGTGGAATATAGCATTCCTTCACCATCAGTTACATAGCATTTCAAGGTGAATGTCTCAGATTCCAATGATTTTGTAGAGAGACACTGAGCAGGGAGATGCAGTGGCAGCCATCTTGGAAGAAGAACTTTATACTTTGGGTATAAGAAATAAGGAATAGTTGAATACATGGTTGCCGTACTAGTCTGTGGGTGTTGGTTTAGTAATTTCATAATCATAATGATAATCAAGCAGCAGAAATTATGTGACAACAAACTGATGGATTTTTGAGCACCTGTAAATAGAGTTGTATTACATGTCACTCTTTATGAATTGGGGTGTTTATCTAGGATTGTTTGAATGAACAGGGTAAAATTTGAGAGTACATCCACTGCACCACTGGAACAGTGATTTGCCTGCCATGTCAACAGATGAAAGCAAACCTCTAATTCTGAACTCGTATGGGTTTGTAAGTAATTATTATGAAATCAATCAACTTTTCTGTATGGATATCTTTACTGCAGGCATGAAGTATCACTCAAGACCAATGTTGAGAATGTTACTTTAAAAAAGTAATATGTTATAGTTACTCACTACTTGATCCAAAAAGTAATTGAGTTAGTCATTAAATTACTCTATAATAAAAGTAACTCATTACCAAGTAGAGTAACTATTTGCGTTACTGTAAAAAAAAAAAAAGTTGCTATATCTCAAAGAATTCAGATCTTTTTAGATGCGAATGGATATAAAGTACACTTCACATGCACGTTCTTGCCTTTGACCACAATTAATTTAAAGTAGTATTTGTATCGCCACCTTAAAAATAACAACTTTTTATCGGACTGCTCCGCGCTCGACATCTCTGCTGCTTTATCAAATCTGTCGTGTGTGTGTGTGCTGCCACATGTGTAAAAACACTAGCTCTGATTGGCTACCATGAAACAAGACGGTGCCTTAGCCAATCATAATCACTCACCTTGTTTCTAACCCACCTCCTCACTACAGAGTAAGAAGCCAGGGGTGCTTTTGGATCACAGTTTATTCAATCATTACATGTAACGCACCGCATTTAACGTTCAGTAACAATAACGCCGTTGTAATGGCATAAAAAGTAATTAGTTAGATTACCCGTTACTGAAAAAAAAAACGCCGTTATTCCAAACACTGCTCAAGACAGCAATTATTATTTACCATTTTAATTGGTTGATATTAATTTGTTCCACACCTTCTGTGTGGAGTTCATAGTTGAGCACTGAGTTCAGCACTCAGCTTGAATAGTTAGTGCACATGTCACTCTGCAGGTATTACTGTAAAGTGCTTCAAGAAACTAAAAATATATTTGTGTTTCTCCCTAAGCGATTGTGTTAGGAACACAGGAGGGTTTCTGTCAAACTGCTGCACACTGTGTGGAGAATAAGTGTTAACGTCAAAGCTGCAGGGTGGCCTTAACCCACTTTAGTGACATCATATTATCCTTGAAAACGCTCGGGAAATGATTTATTCACATTTTTATCAATAACAACTTATAGCTATTGTAAAAAAAAATTAAAAAAAACACTAATCCAGTAATAATTAAAGCTACTATTTATTAGGAAATATAATGTCTATATTTACTATGCACTATGTTCAATGGGTCAAAATATTATGTGACTTCTAACAAAAAATCTGAATTTAATACTCACGTTACGCCACAAAGTCCTAATATTATGTTTCCGGGCTTTTAAGCAGGTTTGTGCACATTCTATTCAAAGATGACCAATAATAATGATTATGTAGGTTGACTGAGATGGCGAGTGAAATAATCAAGGGCTAATATCAAAACCCATAAGTGACAGTTTATGATTATTTGTATGAGTGGATATTACAGAATATTTATTGAACCAATTTGTCCACGTAACAAATTTAAAACATCTTTTCTTAAAATATTTAATCTCAAAGTGGTAAGCTTGCACTTTATTATATTATATAGGTCTGCGTAAGTGATATAAATAACATTTTTCTTTTTGATAAACTTAGAAAGAAAGATGAAAAAAGTTATTAAAATGGTCTTTGAATTTAAATATATTTTCTGTGGATTAATTCTATGTTAATTTAACAATTTTTCATCAATAAGAAAAATCTATTACAAGCTTTAGTCTTAAAGCTGATATCAGGAGTTTCTGAATCATTCTTTTGAAATGCAAAAAAATACCTAACTAGTTTTTTACTATGGTCTACTGCCGGTGGACACGCATATACATAAATGTATATAAGTCCCGCCTTCATACTATAGACCCCTTTACAAGTGAAAATCAGCGCCATGATCGCTCAGCCAATAGGCTTCCACTTCCTGTTTTTGAGACTGTCAAAAACAAGGCCGTGCATCACAACAGCAAACAGGTAAATATGATTTTGGCTCTTACCTGACCCAAAGACCTATATCAGTGCGACCTTGTTATGCCCGCAATGCGCGTGCAGATTAGTAGAGGTGTGGGTTCTGGTAGATTGGCAGAGGCAGGATAGGTAGTGGAGCAGTTTAGGGTAGGACATCGATACGTTTCTCAGAAACTCTGGTTATCAGCATTAAGTAGAAAAACACTGTAACAGGGCCCGCGCCCTCTAAACGGTTAGTATCGTTTTTTTTTATCCAGAAACAAATGATTAGTATTATTAGTAGTAAGAAAAGTATTTGTCACCCATTGCTCCATCTGCTCTGTTTGTTTAACCAGGAAATGGCAAACAGAATAAAAGCCTGTCATTGGTTTATATAGTGGTGTGCTGCTTGGAAGGCACCACATGTAATAGAGTTGGAGGGATGTTTCATAGCAAACACTAATAACTGTTTTTCCAAGTAAATGTGAACATTTTTCTTACCTCTTAACATTACTAATGCTAATATAAAATTGTTGTTTGGTTAATGGTAATGCATTTTGCAGTATGTAATTGTGTCTAGGGGAGTTAATTGATTTTACCCTAGACCATGTGCTTTGGTAACTTCCCTTCAGTTCGATATAAGAGGAGGCCTTGTGGGGGGTTGGTGGTCGGTGTCAGAGCTGTCAGGTTGTAAAGCAAAGTTTGTATAGAGCTGCAACAGAGTTTTCTGTAGAGCTCAGTCTTCATTTGTTTTCACATTTTCCCCTTTTTGCAAAATGGACGTGTTTTATTTTTCTTCAGGCCTGTTCTGTAAATACTGCTGTACTTTTTTTGTTTTTTTTTTTTTTACTGTAAATAAATACACTGCATTTTTGGAACCTTGGACTACTTTGTTTAACCTAACCCACTAGGCCATTCTTACAAATGCAATTAATCATAATTAATTATCGTAAATTGTCCAATTATTTACTGTATTTATTTTTATTTTTTTGCGATAGACAGCCCTACTATCTATATAACCACAAACAATGTTTGATGAATTCCTTCTTTACAGCTCAATATAGTAATATTTAATCAACACATTTAAAGTGAGGGTTGAATTAAGGCTTAATATGTAAATCTTTAAATTTTCCACTGACTCTGGAGTTGTAGTCCATCATACACTGAGAACAAGTGTAACCTAACCTAAAATCAAAATCAAACTTCTCTGCTCACTACTTCAGCTATCAGAAGTCGACTGATATTTCTGAACCTAATACTTCCTCCTTTTCCTCCAAAAGCCACCTGAAAAATCATGTTAGCCACAGAGAGTCCTTATAACCACATGCACCTTGGAGGGAGCTTCAGAGAGAAATCCTCCTATTCATGAGAGTCTGAGGAGCAGCCAGACTCAGCCGAGCAGGGCCTTCAGGGACACAGGCTGTTTGACTTGGCTGGCGTACGGGCCCCGGTACAGGCCTACAGTTGTCCGTAGCCACAGGCTGCGGAGCTGCAGGTATTTCCTGACTAAATTTCTCTGTCATACTGTGTGTGGAGCTGCACTCCAAGGATGGAACGTAGAGGAATATATAGAAGCTGTTAGAAAATGTCCAACAAATGTAGGTAGGAAACGTCCCACGTGAAAGGAAGAAAATCTAGTGCCGTAGAGTCACACAGATCTCTCAAAACATGGTAAAATAAATAAAGATTGACAGACCACACAAACACAGAGGACATAAGCAGTAGTTTCATACACATCTGGGGTGTTTGTATGTGGTGAGGATAACTGTTCACTGACTGCAGACGAGGCCAGGGTAGCCGAGACTAAACGGCAATCTGGGACGAGTGGGAATGTAACAAAACCATAACCGACAATTACAAGTAGATTAGCTGCAGGATTACAGTAGAAGTAAATGTATTTTACAGTAAATGCCATACAATTGAATTCATCACGAAAATAAGACAGTAAAACTTACTGTAACAAAAACTTAAAGATATTAGTTGTATGTTACTTTTAAAAAGTTAGGAAGTGTATTTTTGGGGCAACACAAATATGTGATGTTATCATTTCAGTTGAATTTATTCCATTGACTCACTTATCTGGTTTTTTTTTTTGCATATTGTAAACATAAATATATCATGTTGACACACTTTTTCGGCTCGCAAGGGGCTTCTACCACAGGCAGCTTTTCATGATCCAATTTATTTTAGGCTTTGGGGGTTAATTGTAAATAATTAGATTTGAATATTCACACTATTAAAATTATTATTACTAATAATAATAATACTAATAATAATAATAATAATAATAATAATAATAATAATAATAATACATAAATTTTATATAGCACTTTTTTGGACACGCAAAGTCGCTTTACAGAACTAAGGGATTTATCTTTCGTGCCACAATTATTATTAGATTATTATTACTATTAGAATTATTCAAAAATATTCAATATTTGTATAATATTAAGGCAAGGCAGGCAGGGCAAATTCATTTGTATATCATGTTTCATACACAAGGAAAATCAATGTACTTTACATGATTAAAAAGTGCAACAGAAAACATTTCACATTTCAAATATCAATCAGAACATTGATTCAGCAGCAAAAACATTTTAAATCTCCCTCTCAGTCATATACGCAGTAGAAAAAAAGAAAAGCCTTTAACTTGGATTTAGAAATGTTTACATTGGATGACGACTTCAGCTTTGCTGTCAGTTTGTTCCACTTCTTTGTTTTAAAATACAAAAGTACTATTGAAACAGTAACACAAATATATTTTAAAAAATACGATGAAAAAATAGTTTTTGAAAATGCAAAGCACCAAACACAGCTGCTCACTTCATCACAGACCCACAATAAAAAGCACATTTATCTGTGCCAGTCAGTAGTATTCCAGTATTCGTAGCTCACCTTGTTCTTTAGAAGAACTGTAATAGCTTCCACTCACGGTGGTTGTTCTGAAGATGCTGATAATGTATGTACCTGGTCAGGCCAGAGTGAGCGTCTGTGTGCCAGTGGAGGATCTTCTTCTACTTATTATTAGAGGTTGTAAATGAACAAATTGAGGTCAAAAGCTGAATTGCTAGGTTTCTGGTATATGTGACTGTGCTGTTCTCATTCATTTATGAGGTCTTGCGGCCCACGTGCGCAATCGACAAAAAAATGCCTCCGCGATCAACCGATAGATCGCGATAAACGTATTGTGCACCCCTGATGTAGATACCATATATTCGTAAGTAAAATAAATCTAACCCTATCCACACAGGACCACTTAAAAAGGTACAGGCCAAAGCAAAACCTTTTAGTTTCCTGCCTTGCTTCTTTCAATGGAACCTCTCATTCTGCCAGAAAACCTTACCTTCATCCCAACTTTAACTTGTCAGACAATACGACCTTATATGAAATAGTGTTTCCTGATGGCAGATTTTAATCCAATCCAACATCTCTGGGATGTCATGAAACGACTCATCCAGGCAAGGCTCCACATCTGCTGTCGTAGCTTGGGTCCAGTCTAACCTTTAGACGTCTAGTCCAATTCTCAATAAGTCAGGTCTGTTTTAGCAAGAAAAAGCAACATATGTAGGCTACAATATTTGGCTGGACACCCTGATAATAATGGCTGATAGCACTCAAGTGCTTTGCAAAAGAAAGTGTACATTTTTGAATTCTAATTCATTTGATGTGTCATCATGAGCTGTGGCTTTATGTAACTACTCCCAATGCCAAAAATCTCAACTCCTCTCCGTCTCTTCTCCTTTCTCTCTGTAATGGTCCAGATGTTGATCTCCTTTTCCTTGTTTACTTTAGCACAGGCATTAATCAGTGACTCCTGCACACCTTCCGCTATTATGTAAATGCATGCAGACTCTCCGAAAAGGGCAAAAGTGGCAAAAATCCACCCCTACACACATACACACACACACACACACACACACACACACACCTGCAAGCGATGGAGACACACATGAACACACTCAGAAAATGAACGCAGTCTCTAGGCCGTTCACATTGGTCCATCTCAAATTATCCGTCGGGATTAATGAAAGTAATTTTCATACATTAACTCCCATTTGTTTATCACGGACCAACGTTTAATACTGGCCACAGTTTCAAGATGTTTTTTTAATTCTGAATTAGTTATTCTGAATTAAATTATTCAGAATTAAAGTGTTGTGTTTCGTGTTTACATGGAAATACAGATTCTGAATTGAGGTTTACATGGAAAACCAGTTTATTTGGCTTTATTTAATTCCGCATTCGAACGTATCACGTCTGTCGGGGGAAAAACACACAACAAACCTTTTCTTTTTGGCTACAACATAAGAACCATTTTCACTTTTATTTTGTTTGTAGTTTTGAAGCAGCAGCTGGACAATAACATGAGGTTTCAATTCCATCTACGGAGCAGAAGAAAGATAGAGTATCAGAGGAGGGAGATAGAAGTCCGTACTTTTGGTCACTCAAATCCAGCGGTTAATGCAACAGCTGCTCTATCTCCACTATACAGGACGTTGTGTGAAAATGAACTTTACAATGATCCGCGCATCATTAGTGAAGCAATGGTGCTTCATGGCCCTATGAAGCCTGTTCCATTTGCTGATGTCCGTGTGCGTAATAAGTCTGTGTGTTCGTGTGAACATCCCCCTTTTTTCATTACATCCATGTCTTCTGAATTAAATATGCATTAGGAATGAAGTGTTTACAAGGTTGATTTAAAGAACATTTTTAATTTTATTCTGAATTAAAGCTCCCATGTAAACGTGGCCAATGTGCAAGCAGAGCATCTTCCCATTGGGTGCCATGGTCCGGGGACTTGTTTTCAGCCGCTTTGGATCTGCTCAGTGTGATCTCACCACATCCAAAAGTGTTAGGTAAGAGAGCAACTATTCCAGCAAACTGCAGTGTCCTTCTAAATAATTTTTAAAGCCAGTTATTTGTTTAAAGAGCTGTTTCAAACATCCCATCACAGCATATGAAGACACAAAGCCAAACCTCTGAGACATCTGCCTTGTATTTCTTCATGAATGAAGACTTTGAAAATGAATTTCTTTGATCGTCCAACCTCCATATCCTCCACTTTTCCGCTCTGTCCGTGCACCCTCCACCATTTTTTTTTTTTTTTTTTTTGTGTCTCCCTCTCTTTTTTTTTTCCTCCAGTGGCTGTCTCTGCTTCTGATTTAAACACACGGCAGGGGGTTGTGGGTAGAGACTCACGCTGTGAAGGATCTCTCTGACTCAGGCAGAGCTGAAGGTCAAACACACTCATGATCACAACTGCAGGATGACACTGAAGAGGTGGAATACAAAGAGAAAGTTCTCCTTTTCTCAGAATGGTCCAGCCTGAGATGTACATGGTTTGTATCATCAGCTCTAAAGCTTACACACAAGTTCAATAAATCTATACAAAGAGTTGAAAAACACCTGAAAACACCACATTATGACTGAGATCTGCGGGATTTGTCTGCAGAAAATGGTAATGGGCTTAAAGTTTCTCTGCCTCGCAAAAATTAAATTGTGTTTAGTCTGTCTATTTTGTGCTTCTCTTTCGTCCTAATTAGGCAGACCCTTGACAGACAAAGCAAACACAATAAAAACAAGAGCGAGAACAAGACAGAATCATCGCTTTCTTTGAGTGGAAAACTCCTGGATCCCAGATGAAGGCTTTTCCTTTTCTCTTTCACAATTTTTGTAGAAGGCATTTGCATTTTTCAAAAGTCTACCAAAGAAAATAGCCCGGGGATAGAAATGGCCGATCTGCATATTGAAGACTCAACAGAGGGCGGAGGAGAGAGAGAGAGAGAGAGAGAGAGAGAGAGAGAGAGAGAGAGAGAGAGAGAGAGAGCGAGAGAGAGGGATAAACTAAGTCTTTGTCAGTGATTCAAAGATGATCTTAAAGAAACAATAACGTCAATTAGCTGATGGTGTCATGCTCATTATGCCAGATTAATTGCAGCATTCGCAACAACTAAAACAAATTATTTTCATAGTTGTCAAGCTAGCGAGTGAGCGAGCCAAGAGGAGGGAACGGAGAGGGAAAAAATGCATCACAAGAAGGCCTCTTCACCCAGCTTCCTTCATGAATAACAAATAGAGGACCCGGTGCGGTGACCAGGCAGCACAACACATGAAAAACATTACCGCCTCCCCTCAGCCGTCTGCTTTTCCCTACATTATGCTGGTAGGCTCGGAGCATGTGTAGCACTGTGGAGCTTTTGTGCAGTCGCTCTGCACGCTTTATTGAGTGCAACTCAACAATAAACAGTGTTTTAACACAGTAGATTAAAACCAGTGCTAATGTGAGACTAAACTAGTTTAACTGGTCTTCCCTAACTCTGTAATGGGATTTCATAAACACTCCCGGCAAAGTTGCTGAGCTGTTGTTTCTGTGTTTCAACAACCCCGCATTAATTCAAACCCTATATGTCAGATGATTTAGCAAAGGGGTGTCAAACTCATTTAAGTTCAGTGGCATTGGGGCAACATTTGGTGTGTGTGATCTTGGGCTGTACCATTTTTAAGGATTAAAGATAAATGTCCAGTTTCAACATTACTGTGCCGCAAATAAACCTTTTCCACATGTTATTAACTGTATATAAGTCCCTTAGAACGTATCAAACTGTTTTGTCTCAAGTACCCCCTTTCTCTGATTTCTGAATCCAAGTACCCCCTTTGTTCGACTGCAACTTTTTGTTCACAATACAACTATAGAGCATAATCATTTTAAAGAATCTCATTTTGTAAATAGGAATAAAACATAATTTAGTGCCTCCTGTGTAGATTTATTTCTATAGTTTGTATCATTTCACTACCAACTGGTGTGGGACCAAGACTTGTATTTTCAGTTCATGATCTAATTAAGATCATTTCCATCATCATTATTACAATTACCATTTTTAACATTATTAAACCCCTTATTTTTTAATACTTTCAATTGTTAATTTTCCTCTCTCTCTCTCTCTCTGCAGTGCCATTGTGTACAACTAGGGGTACACGTACCCCCATTTGAGAAACACTACTATAAAGCATTCAGGTTCACCTTTTTGAAATGGGAAATTACGCAACGATTAAAACACAAAAAAAAAAAAAAAAACACCTAATTGGAAAGCAACAGCAAGGCTAAATTAATCTGAGGAACAGCCATGGAATGTCCCTCAAGTTTTCTAATCTGCGAAATGTAAATAAAGGGGCAACATTTTGAAAAATGTCCTTAATAAATAAACCTATTTTTTTTTTTTTTTTTTACTGATTTCACATGTTTAATCCAAAAAGCTCAAAGGGAACTGTTATTTGCTGCTCCATGTGCTACTGAGGGCTGAGCTTCAATAACAATTCAACTTTTCACCACATGGTGAGGTGGTGCTAGTCCACCAAACTGTTAACTTACAACCTCCAATAAATAGTAGAAGAAGTCTAAGACATTACTAACTAAAACAGCATCTACATTTGTGGAATCCAGTAGAGTTCTTCTAAAGAACAAAGTGAGCTAAACATAGGGAAATGCTCTGCGTGGCACTGACTGGCATCACTAAATGTGGTTTAAAGCCAGCTAACTGTTAACCAGACACAGAACGCGACTCTGTCAACCAGATGATTTGAGTCGTGACTATTTTCCTTCTCTTAATTCTACATTTGGAGAGTTTTCCTGACTTTACGTCCCCTGGTGCATGAACAGCAGCCTTTCAGAGAATGAGACATTTGTGAATCCTGATTCAGTGCAAAGTTTTAACTCTTTAACCTGGATCTTTGATGACGTGAGCAGCTGTGTTTGGTGCTGCTGTGGATTTGAACTGTGAGATGATCTGAGATGCTGCTGGAAACAAACTGCTCACATCACACTTTCACAGAGCTTTGGTTCTGCCACGCTGAAACGAAAACACACTACATTTTGCTCAATGTTGTATAAGAGAGTTTATCTTTTTAAATATTCTGCATGATGGTATTCACTTTTTTAAAATACATCAACTCTTGTCAATCCAACTTAGTTTTAAGTGTCTTTTTTTCAATATTATTATTGTGTTTTTTTATATTATACAAATATTAAATATTATTTAAATACTGAAAGTGTAAATATTGGAATCAAATTATTTAATTACGTTTTTTGTTTTGTTAATCGTTAGACTTAAAGGGTCTTCGGACAGCAAGTTGATTTATTGATTGATTTAATAATAACTTGTGCATTTTGTTTTGCGCACACACACTTTGTGATGATAAATAAATGTCATTGTGAGCATCACACCACTTCATTTATTGTGTTTGACAAGGTTTTGCTTGTTTTATTGCAAGTGGACTTGATATTGTTATGGATAGTGTAAATAAAAGGGTGAAGATGAATTGTCAAAGCACTATAGGTTCTTATTTGATTGGCCTCCAAGCTAACAAAGGTTTTGAGCCTCTGATTAAGCCATTTTTTATGATCCCCGACTTGAAGGGTTAGGGGGGTCGCTAAGAGCCGTAGAAGAAATAGCTCGCGAGCCAAAAAAGTGTGGCCTCCACTGCCTTATGAGAATAGAATAGAAGCTTTTATTGTCATTGTAAAATGACATTGTTATGAGAGAACTCATACTGTGTGACTGTGATAGATTGTATTTTACTTTAAAAAAGCTTCAAGACCAAGTTTTACGTTTTTTGTTGTTATAGCAATGATATTATAAGCACTTCACACTGATTATGGACACTGGTTTTGATTAATTTTGCACTTTTTCTAAATGTTCTCAGCAATCCTGGCAACTATTGAGATGTTGCTTAAAATAAAGATGTTTCTCTCTCATCCATGAGTCGTTCTCAGGTTTGAAACTGGTAGTCTGGGATTGATACTGTGGACTTTATTAGTATTGATCAGCCTTCTGTGTTTGACCCCACTGTGCCACATTCAGATAGAGTTTTCTCCTGCGCAGGCCTGCAGACAACATTCATCGACTTCATGGGCCAATCTGAATAAATAAAACGACTTCTGAAAAACATTTAAATCTACAGACCTCTTTAGTCTATCAATCAATGTCATTTACATCATAGACAAAACATGCATTTCTTACACCCCACAGCCACAAGGAAGTCTCAAAGTCACAAGTTGTAAATTGTTTCTTTTTACTATAACTAGATGCACTATATATATATATAAAAAAAAATGCCATTATGTTGCATTTGAATTCAAAATTGTTGCTTTGAGTTGTTTTTTAGCAGTAGCCTAAATCAGTGGTTCTGATCAGTGGGCTATTTCTAAATCCAAGTACCCCCTTGTCCGACTACAACATTTTGCTAAGAATCCTGTGAAAAAACAACTGTAGAGCATAATGATGGAATGAATAAGCATGAACACACATTTTAAACAATCTGATTTTGTAGGAAAAAAAGTTAAATAAAACAGTGTTTAGAGGCTCCTGAATAGATTTATTTATAGTTTTTATCATTTCCGATCATCTCCTGCCTTGTACTTTCAGTTCATGTATTCTTTAAGGTCCTTTCCATCAACATTATTATGATTACTGCATTTTTAACTTAAAATAAACATCATAAAACACCATATTTCTGACGCTTTCATTTGTTAGTTTTCCCACTCTCTCTGTCTCAAGTACCCCCTATAGTGCAGTTGCATACCCCTAGGGGTACACGTACCCCCATTTGAGAAACACTGGCCTAAATTAGAGTTGAATGTAAATGTCATTTAATAATAATAATAATAATAATAATAATCCATCAATTTTATATAGCGCTTTATCATAGACACTCAAAGTCGCTTTACAGAATTAAGGCATTATTCTTTCACTCCACACTTAGTGGTGGTAAGCTACTATTGTAGCCACAGCTGCCCTGGGGCAGACTGACGGAAGCGAGGCTGCCATAGTGCGCCATCGACCCCTCCGACCACCACCAACACTCACTCACACACTACATTCATACATTTAACACCTGGATCATCAATCCTACCTGATGTGAAATGGATGGTATTCATTTAAGTTTTATTTTGTTTTGGATTTCTTTGTTTAATGAATGGATAAAGATATATAAATAGATATAGACATGAAACCACTCAACCCCACTGTAAAACACACATCGGCAGGCTTGTTTACGCCTCACCTGCAGTTCTCTACCCCAGTCACAAAACCCCATGTGTCCTCAGGTGCTCAGCTCTCTAATGGTCCATAAAAGCCAGAGTAAAACATTCCCGACAACACTTTTTATTTACCAGTCTATCCATAAACTAACCCGGCCTGGAAACGTCCCACTGGAGCCAGTTTGCTTGCTGGGGATGGAAAAAAGAAATCTAAGTGATGGTTTTGTGCAGCGTCTCGGTGTGTTAACGCCACGGTGGCCTTTCCATGACGTGAGAAAAAAAAGGAGAGTGCGTTAAGATGCAGGACGCGTCCGCGACTTTGGTATTCTCCTGATGACGTTTTATAAACAAGATTAACACTGTTAAAGGAAAGAATTTTGAATACAATAATACTAATAATAGTATTAATGATATTGTATAATAGTATTCATTGTACAGTCTCTTATTCCCACTGATGACAGTAGTTTAATCCACCCTTGAGGATGCATTCACGTTCCCCCAAGTCTCATCCACCTAATTATAATATTGTCAGTTACTTTTTCCTGCAGCAAAAAAAAAAAAAAACTCCGTCCATCCACCCGAGGCTCCAATGCGAGACGCACCAGATCCCCTGTAACCGTGCGTCCAATCAGCGGGGACCCTGTGGAAGCTTTCTGCTGTAATTGGATGGAGACGGGAGGAATACGCAGTCTTGGCACAGCGTAAACACACACAGGCTCGTCTTCTGTGCTGTGCAGACGCAGAGAAGCAGCGTGGAGACTTTTGAGTGTTTGCTGCTGACATCTTATCGTATTCTAGGAGTAAATATCACAGTGAGCAATCAAAAACATAATCCGTTCGGATCGATTTTTATCTTCAAATCTGTGGATTACGCACGGAGGAGCTCCTGGACCAAGAAGTCAAACTTCGCAACTATTTGTTGACGCACAGGAATGCGTAAAGAGTTCATGCACATACAGTGTGCTTCTTAACCGAACTACCACACCGACTTTCATGGAGTTATTTGTCAGTTTGTAATTTGCGCAAACATATATCTCACTCATTGGCAAAGGGTGATTTTCATGGATTAGGGTGAAGCTGGACTCAGTTCAAACTTCAGAAAAAGTTGAATTCCAAGATATATGCTTTGGGGAATGGCCACAGCCACCTCAGGCCCCTACCTCAGCAGCAGCAGGATTCTATCCGGCCCGGTGCTTCACTCAGACCGGAGGACCGGGGGCATGCAGCCGGGCAGCACCGCTGTGACCACGGTCTCGAGCGGATACAGAGGTGACCCCACGGTGAAGATGGTGCAGAGTGACTTCATGCACGGAGCCATGGTGGCCAGTAACGGGGGACACATGCTGAGCCATGCGCACCAGTGGGTGACATCTTTGCCCCACGCAGCGGCGGCGGCGGCTGCAGCGGCGGCTGCAGCAGCAGAGGGGGGCTCCCCGTGGCCCCCCAGCCCTCAGCCCCAGGAACTGAAAAGAAACCCCGGCAGGGATGACCTCCATTCGGGCTCGGCGCTGCACCACAGATCCCCGCACCTGGGAACCCACCAGGCTCACCCGGGGAGCTGGGGAGGCTCCTCCGCTGCGCACATCAGTGACGGGGGGCCACAGCAGCAGCAGCAACAGCCCATAATTTACTCCCAGCCAGGATTTACCGTCAACGGGATGCTCAACTCACAAAATCTCATGCACTCAGGGCTGGTGCGCGGGGAGTCACCTGAGATGGACCACGGAAACCACCACCATCATCACCATCATCATCACTCGCATCATCACCATCAGCATCACGGACTGGGTCACGAGTCCCCCTCAGACGATGACACCCCGACATCTGACGACCTGGAGCATTTTGCCAAGCAGTTTAAACAGCGGAGGATCAAGCTCGGATTCACCCAGGCGGACGTGGGCTTGGCCCTGGGAACCCTGTACGGGAACGTGTTCTCCCAGACCACCATCTGCAGGTTCGAGGCTCTGCAGCTGAGCTTCAAAAACATGTGCAAGCTGAAGCCTCTGCTCAATAAATGGCTGGAAGAGGCCGATTCCACCACAGGGAGCCCGACCAGCATCGATAAGATCGCCACGCAGGGCAGGAAGAGGAAAAAGCGCACGTCCATCGAGGTGAGCGTAAAAGGCGCGCTGGAGAGCCACTTTCTCAAATGTCCCAAACCTTCTGCGCAGGAGATCAACGGCCTGGCGGACGGTCTACAGCTGGAGAAGGAGGTGGTCAGGGTTTGGTTTTGTAACCGAAGGCAGAAAGAGAAGCGCATGACACCACCGGGACTGCCGCGCACTCCCGAGGACGCATTTTCACAGGTGGGCAGCATGGGCTCCGACACACCGTCCCCGTCCTTAGACTGCAAGAGGATGTACAGCGACACGTGAAACACGGCTGTCAAGTATGAACTGTGACAACGTTTTAAGATTTTAGACAAGTGTTATCCAGATAAAGTTTTTTTTTATCCTCTAAAACTGTCTTTATTTCACTTTTACGCACCGGCTGAGACATTTCTGCGCACCTGGAACAAAATATGATAAGAATGAACTGTAGAAAACACTTGAAGCCAACATTTATAATTATTCCACCATTTAAAAGTTGTAACATAAACTATGAAAAATAATTTTTGATCTATTTTCCAAGTCAAAACGTTTAAAATGTAAAAAAAGAAAAAAAAAAAGAAGCTATCTCCTTATGTATTTATATCATGTAAAAAGAAAAGCTCCCTTAATTGCAGCAGAACTTAAAAATAGGAATTCATTTTCCTTTTTCTGCGCTTCAACAAACTCTTTGTTGTCTAATAAGCAATATTCCTCTTCCTGATGCGTTTCTCACTTTGTGTTGTGTTTCCGTGGATTTATGTTGTGACTCATTTTAACGTGGTGAGGAAAAAAATACTTTTTTTTTTTTTTTTTTTTTGTGCTTTCCACGATCTAAGAAGACTTATTTTCTGCAAGTTATCAAACATTCTCATAATTACATTTCTGTAAAAAGTTTGCTGTGTAGTCTTGTGTGGCGTTTTGTACTATTTATTTTTTTTACATTGCTGTGTTTACTTTCCTCGAATAGTCTTAATTATTTAATAAATTTGCTATAAATATGGACGGAAATCATTCTTGAAATATATCACAGTTCAGACACAAATCACACAATGGGATTTTATTCTGGTGCAAATTTTCATGATCATCATTATCAATATCAGAAGTTAGTTTTTAATGCTTTCCTATTGCATGTTGGACCCAAAGACTCGGTTTTGGAAAAAGTTTGCAAAACTTTAAAGATAAGATAATCTTTTAGATTTTTTTTTTTTAACCCACAATCAAATTTCAAATTAGTGAATTACATTTCTATTGTGGCTAGTTGGTGTTTGGTGTTCTTATTTTGGTCATGATAGCTTAATACACACAGTAAAGATATAAGATGCAATCTTGTAGTTGATTTCTTTATTTGAGCACTTAAAGACTTTAACCAGATGTCATTTAGCGATGGTTCAAACTTTTTGGAGCTCTCTTTTCTATCTCTGAGGAGAAATAACTTTACAAATATTGAATAAAATACATTATTTCAGTAATATTTGTGCCTGAAATAACTATATTAATGTAATTTGAGTAAAGTTAAAAGTGAGCGCAAAGCACTGAATCTGAAATAGTTGCATTATATACTTAGATTTATTCCTCCCACAGTGGAAAATGAAAAAAAAAGCTAATTACAACACACTCCTATACTGGTTTATAACTTTGTTAAAAGTACCTTTTGTTCTCCACAAATTAATACTTTTCTTGGGTGATTTCAATGCAAAAATCATGGGTTCGGATCCCTTTGGGGCCCTTGAGTTGTACTTAATTCCTTGGGTTCTTACTGATCTGGGATTGGCCCCTGCATTCCCTGTAACACTGCAAATGATAAACAGGTTGTGACGAGATTAAACAGCAAATGTATATTATTTTGAGAAATATCTTTAAACTAATACTATTTTTTAACATATTTTTATTCACAACAGTCAGTCCATTGCTGTGCCAACATGCAAACAGGACAATTTGGTCTCACGTTTCACGAAAAAAGGGTTGATTTTAAAACTCAATCCTCCCCATAGTTTAAAAGTTGTGATATAAAATGTATTTTTGGGGTGTGTGAAGAAAATGTTGGAATAAATACTGGTATTTGACTTTTTATGCATGTTATTAAAGTGATGTTTTTTGTTTTTTTGCACAAATATCGAACTGCTACTGCAGCTGTCAATCTGCCGAATTCTTGCCTGTCCTTCACGTCTTGTTTTTATCTAGTTTTGTGAATACGAATTTGTTCCTTCAAATAAAAATCTAATTCTTAAAAAGAACCTGAATTCCTACAGTCAATGTGAAGGTTTTAAGTGTATAACCTAACATAGATGTTGTCGGTCTGTGAGAGGAAACCACAGGGACCCTGTATCCTCTGGGAGAACATGCAAACAACACATTGAATGGCTGGGGCTAAATGCACAACACTGTTGCTGTGAGGCAGCTGAAGTGAAAGAGACGGCGAGTGTTTGAAAATGGTTTTCCAGGTTTTATTCAGCCATTTTTGTTTAACCTAAAATAGTGATAATAGCACCAAATAGCACCAAATACATAATAATACACACAGTAAATGATAGATTACATGACTATTTTCCAAATAAAATCAATTTGTCAACATAAACAGATATTTTGCTGTTTGCTGCCTACACAATTTCATTGTTTTCCCTCCTTTTTCTGACCCCATCATTATTGATCCCTATTACCGAAGCCCAGTTTTTGGCGGTTGCATTTATTTACGCCAAACATATTGCACATCCGCATACATCGATGGCACGGCTGTGGACTGCAGCTCGGTGGAACACAGCCAGCAGAGGTCAACCATCCCAGCTGGCAGTTCACCTCGGCAGCGGTTGCCAAGGTGACAGCAAGCCGGAGTGACACGAGGCAGGGGATCTTTTGCTATAGATGATGGTTTGGCAGAAAGGCAGCAAACAAGCTGAGAGAAATAATATGTTTCATTCTTGCTCTCGCTTTCTTTCTAAACCACACCAACATGGCAGAGGGCGGTTTATACAGTAGACGTGAGCATATGTTTCAGATCTGTCGCATAGATATTAATGATAAAGAGCGTATCATGGAGCTGCAGGGATGCTGAAGCTGCGTATAGAACAAAACAGGAGGTCAAAAGGGTTCCAGCGACAGTA
Source organism: Gouania willdenowi (assembly GCF_900634775.1). Lineage (NCBI taxonomy): Eukaryota > Metazoa > Chordata > Actinopteri > Blenniiformes > Gobiesocidae > Gouania > Gouania willdenowi. The sequence continues at coordinate 22,451,974 of NC_041064.1, forward strand.
GCTGCTCACAAATGGGTAAACACAAACCTGGAGGTTAATACATTACTAAAAATGTCATTCACTGAGTAACAGAATGATTATCTATTCACACTGACACTTTGTTGGTGAGTTGGAGTAAATTGGTCAAAACACACATTTAAAAAGTTTTTAAAATGTGTTCGCTCGTGTGTATTTGGAATTTGGTGCAGAAACATGTGTTAGAGTTAAGAATAATTCAAATATAGTGTTAATAATCGCAGTGTGTTCACTGCTTTTTATTGTTAACCCTACGGGGGTCTCTCCAGGTTTCACATCAGCCTGAAAGGACATGACTGGAGACCATGATCACATCCTGATGATGACATCTTCAAACAAAAATAAAGTAATTTTCCTAGAGTTTGTGATTTTAAAAGAAGATGCCATAATGGACATATAGACTGTTGGCAAATTTGATTTTTTTTCTGTTTCTCAAAGTTCACTGTATTTCCTTCATTACACATCTTTTTAAGCATTAACCACTGCGGAGCAGGAACGCCAACAAGAGCTGCAGTTTGGGACGTTCTCTGACAAAGTCTTCCACAAATCATTGTTCAGGGAGAGTCAGAACCACCAAAGTCATTGCAGCGGTGCGTGTTTTGCTTGTAACACATCATCAATGTGTTCATTTGCTGCCTGTAATGTCCATATACCCGGGAGACATGCGTTCTCCAGGTACGTGATGCTGATGTTGTAAGGAAATGGAATGATCACATCAGGTTTCGATGTTCTGTTATGCATACTGCAGATATGCACAACATCTCCTTTTGCCTTTGTTTTGTAAAGTCCTCTTTGTTGGAACTCTAATAATACTTGATACAAACAGGTATTAAATCTATTTTAGCTAAACTGGAGTGATCTAGATCTAGTTCTGGGATGCCTTCTGAACGCCCAGATTTCTTGGTATGTCCATGCTGTAGTGCATCTGACCACCTCATTGCCTCTCTTTAATTTGAATATATTACAACAAAACTGTGATTCAGTTATAATTCAGACACCTTTTCAGCAAAAGAGTTAACTTTTTTAGCGGTTTGAGTTACTTTGTTGCTGTTGCTGCTACGTTTAGAGAACAAATGACTCTAAAAATGGAACAACTTACAATGGAAATGTTTTTGAGATGCACCAACTCAGTCAGAAAACAATCCCAGCTTTGCCATGTAATAATCTTTGCACGACTTCATTTTTACTACTTCTAACCCACCTTCTTGAAGTTGGCATTAGGTTGCCCTGCATGCCCATAGACAACGCCAACCCATTGTATTGATTGCTGATAACTCCAAAGGATTATGAAAATATTTTTTTTTAAAAAACACTATTTTAATCACACAAAAATGTTTTAGATTTCATTACAAGATTGGGTTTAGGGTCAGGATTCTAGTTTATAAAGTTAAATTGAATAAAAGTATAGATTATGTGTATGACTCAATTTTAATTTTTGGTAAAGTTGTTAATCATAAGTGTAGATATATAAAGACAAAGCCATGTTTTTTTCAAATTTACTAAATTAGTTGAAAATATCTAAAAACAATGCAAAATGTGTCTGATCAAACCTGCTGTAAAAATGTCCCACATTATTGGGAGTAAGTTTTTTGAGTGACTCTGAGTTATTTTGGTGCTCGGTTTTTTAATTACACGATTTGGGTCCTTGATGTTAACATTTGACTGTGTTTTGATTCCGTTGCATTTCTGTGAATGTGGTTCTCATTTCTTTTTTTTCTTTTTTTTTTTTTTGATGAAAAAAGATTAAGCTGACAAAAAACATCACAACCTTTCTGTAATTTATGTGTTCTTAGCTAATGTCAGACGAAGGATGTAGCTAAACAGTGCTACGAAGGTTTCTGTCATAAATACCTGATATTCCAGCAAGTTTGGTGTTGATCAGATGAGGCCCGTAGATCTCATCAAATATGAAGTTTTCTAACATTAAACCTAAATACATTATTTAGGCTGTAAAATAATCATATCTGAGGAAATGATGCTCTTGTTGGCTGAAACAGCAGGCCGTGCTAATGTCAGGTGTCAATGTTTATTGGCACATGCTATTGATTGTAGGGATGTAACGATTCACTCAACTCCCGATACGATTCGATTCACGATACTGGGTTCACGATACGATTCTCTCACGATTTTTTCATTTACAAAATAGGACTGTAGAAAATTTTTTATTACTAAGTATTAGTATTAGAAAATACTGTATTATTTTCCTTTTATTTTTCATTGTCAAAAGAATTCCTTGATAAACTATTCAAAAAAATGCAATTTAACTAAAAATAGATCTTGAATTAAATAAATAAAGGAATAATACAAATGAAAATGAAGCCTATTAATTTAAATTCTGGTTCTATAATAAACAATGCAAAACTGCATAATATTTTTTTTTCTTTTAAAAGTGCAACTGAAAATGTATTTTGTGCCTTAACAATTGGACTTTAAAAAAAAAAAAAAATGTCAGTGCACTGATTTACGTCATATTTGTTTGGACCAGCAGAGGGCGCTGGTAACACAGTGGTCGGTTGGCGTGCAGATATCTTGCAGTGAAGAAGAGATGCTATGCTAGCAGACAGAGCTAATAGAAAAACGTGACTTTTACAGATATTCAAGTAATATTACAGATATTATTTCGGTGCTAAAGGGGTAAGGAATCATTTATTAACATATTTAAGAGTAGAAGGCGGCCAGAAAGAAAGTATTAGCAGACTCCGCCCGCCGCCAACACTTCCTGCGATTCAATTGTCAGAAAATCGATATCAACCGTGATACCTATGAATCGATTTTTAACTGCCTTACGATTAATCGTTACATCCCTAATTGATTGTTTGTAAACATTGTAACATATTTTGTTGGGCGGGGCTTATCCTTGAGGCAAACCATCATAGATATAAAGTATATAAACACTACCAGCGCTGTTAGACAAGGGGGAGCGACGCGGCAACGTGGCGGCCATCTTACCTCAATTTTCTGCTCAATTTTCAACCATTTTTCAAATGGCAAGCGGCAGTTTCAACATGTACATGCATCCTATGTCATACCTACGTATAATAAGATTTGTAATATGGCAAATTGTTTGTAAGTCCGTCACTATTTCATCGAGTTAAGGGTATTTTTGTTTAAGCGGATCACTCACTTTCCAACAGCTACCGTAGAGCACGTCAGAATGTCAGAACGTCAGTTGTCGGAGGTAAGATGGCCGCCGTTGAGCTACGCTGGCGAATCCCGCTTGCATGATCTAGTGTTTATATATATCTATGCTTTAGCCAGCGGTTGTTTTTGCCTCCAGCCACGTCTAGAAACAAGTCAAACAGTTGGTCCTAAATGTGTGAAAATGTTCCAAAAGACAAGGGGTCATTTTTCTTGTTAATGCTGTTAGTGTTGGAACACAGACAAATGTTTAAATGTGCTCCAAAAAGCTCACTTAACTCTTTGAGGCCAAGTGCCACATGAAGCCTGTTGACCTTTTGACCCTGTTGCTCTTTTGCTCTCATTTGGCCTCTACAGCAGATACAGACCTGTGAGGTCTCTGAGAATCATACTATCATAAAATGGTGGTCTCATTTCATAAGCCCCCCCCCACATCGCATCGCGCAGTGGTCAAGCGTAGTAAATAAATATATGTATTTGGAGTGAGACTGGGTTGACAACGCACACAATAACAGGTGACACGGTAAGGAGATGATCAGTGTTGTCCAGTTCATCTGTAAGTGATCATAATTTAGCCAAAAACAAACTACAACCCTCTTGGGTGCAATTGGTTTGTTGTTTCTATAGACTTCTAGTTTCTTTTTGGCTTTACTTTTGGAAAATGTGCATTGAAATTATTTACTGTAATGGGAATGGAGATAGTACATTGTTTTAAAAAGAACAATGCTTGATTAAATGTATTTCAATTAAGAGAACAGGTAATCGCCACACAAAAATAACCAGTGTCCACCCCAGATTTTTAAAAAAAATTGTTTTACATTGTCTGCACATGCTGTCAAAGGTCAACACTACAGGAAGTGCAATCTTTATAACACAACAATGCATGTTTTGTTATTGCAAATAAATAAATATGCAAAAACCACTACTGCAAACCCAAGCACTGCCCAGGAACCAAAGATGCAGCCAGGCCACCATCCCACGGAAGGAGCAACCCCCCAGACGCCCCCAAGACCCCAAGCCGAGAGGAAACCACCGCCCCCATATACACACCCGAGAAAGCCCCAAGGAGCTGAGGACCCAACGCACCTCACCACCGACCCCAACTCCCAACCCCAAGGCCCCCCCCGCCAACATCCACCCCACCAGGCCCCAGGCGCACCGACAGAGCGCCTCAGATCACCCTTTATCAATGTCGCTCGCACAATGACCCTTAGTTATTGCTAAAGTCAGCCCCCCCCCCCGAGGGCCCAGCCAAACCGCCACACCGGCATGCAACGCGCACAGCCCTGAGGCAGCAGAGCCACAGACTCTGGCCTCGTAGGGCACCGCCCAAACATAGGCCACCTTCTTGCTGTAATGAAGACATGCTAACACAATTGCCATTCATCAGATTGAATGTATAGGTATATTATATTATATATTACATTTCTACAAAAAAAAGCAATGATGGGAAGAAGGAGGAGACCATCTGCCTTAACTGGTTGAAGTTAGTCTGGAAAGGAAAGGGTGAAAAATAAAATCAGGATAGACAACATTATTCAGAAAGAACATTCCTAAATAGTTGGACCAGGAACCACAGATCACAAAAATCAGTCCCACAGCCAGGTCACCCAGAGGAAAGAAGAAAATAGGAAGAAAAAAAGAGATAAAAGAGTGAGAAAGCACAGACTAAAAGAGAGACAAACATGTTTAAAGAATAAAAAATTATTATTTACCATTATGGGTAGTAGTCTTGAGAATTCTCTTCTTTTTTTTTTTTTATCTCATCATTATTATCACAAGAACAACACAAAGAAGGTTGCCAGGTGTGCGCTCCATGTCCACTGTCATCATCTGCAAAAGGCTTCCAACACGATGTATTCCTGCTGAGCTGCAAGTTCTCCGATGAATATAGAGGCAGAATATAAGCCTCCTGGATTGCAGCATGATCCCGTCAAAGCTTAGTGATGTAAAGATGGGAGATAAGGTTGGAATTGGAGGATAAAAAGCCCTTTAGAGGGTTTTTGTCGTCACACAGTGCAAGGTGTCCTTTTTCGAATATCAATGCTGGGATCTGAAAGTACAAGCTGATGATGTTACAGTAGGCTGAGAGGCCAATCTCAACTCTGCTCTCACAAAACTTGAAATGTGCTTTATGTTGAGATGACATTTATAATGATTTATCAGTTGGAATGCAGCTTCTTCCTGCACTTGTGGGCTGTGAGCTTCATGCCGTACAGATGTCATTACCACCTCAACAAAATAACAACCAATATAATCACTCCTAATTGCTCTTAAGGCCTTGCTTGGAGGTACTTTACATGCAGCAATTACACTGAGATAATCCCTTAATGCTCATTATTTGCCCTTTACAGTTTAGACTCACAGCCACACACTTGTGTGTGTATCCACCTCATATATCAACAGGAGCAGCAGAGTTTAAATATCTTTCACTGTGGTTTGAACATTCTCATCCCCTACTGTTTGGTGTTAATTATTTCTACTGAGCAAAGGTTGGTTAACCACTAAACCTAACACTGATTAACACACCGGCTGCCTCCTCGGTGTGCAGTGGAACTCAGGAAAAGCAGAGCGATGCAAGAGTGAAGTGCACAAATCATGCGATTTTAATATAAAAAGCTCTTTGGCTTACAATCCAAATTCAATATGACTTCTCCATGTAACACAAGCAGGTAAACAAAGCTCAGACAATCATTGGTACGACTTGCATGACTCTTCTTCTGTGCTCTGAGTCTTCTGCTTGAGATGACATTATTTTTTCTATTTTTTTGCATGTCTCTTCCTCTGAGCTGATTGATGAAGCATCTGAAGTCTTTCAATCAAGGGGAAATTAAAGCAAACATCTGTGGAATAAGGGGGCCGGGAAAATGAAATCTTTCACTGGCAAAGCTTGTTGTGTGGGTGCTGCTGAACGTGATGAGCATGCATGTGCCAGCCCGGTGGAGTGGAACTGGTTTGATGGGCATGTTCAACACTTGGGCATGATGCCAATTTAGACAAGCATGTCTATGAACAGAATCCCAGTCTGAATGCTAATGTGTGAACGTGTGTGTGAACATAATCTCCAGTCTAATACAAAACAATTAATCTATTTAGGGTCTATTATTTATTGATCATCACATTGCACTTATTTTATCACTTCCACTCTCCAAAGAAAAAATCTGAATAATCATAGCTCATTTTGTACACAGATGATGTTATTTTTCTAACAAATCTGTGCAGAAAAAAAAGAAATCACAATTATTGCATTTCAGCAACAAAAACGGCACACAATAATACATACTTGAATGAATGCTATTAGAGTGTAACAGAAGCTCAATGCTGTCATCTTGTGGCATAAATTGAAAATGTTCAAAAATAATCAAAATAGGGAAACCATCCTGACCCACAAAGCTGTGTAACAGTATTTAACAAATGCCTTTGGAGTCAGTATGTTAAAAAAAAAAAAAAAAAAAAAAAAAAAAGTATTACAATTTCCCTTTTTTCAAATTGTTTTAGATCAATTGTACCATACAAATACAACAACCAGAGTAAATAAAGAACATACTTTAACAAAAAATAAGATATTATTTCTATTATTTCTAAGCAGAAATATAGACCATCAACAGCCTCTTAGTCTGTGTTGCTTTCATAATTTGCCTTTATTCAAATGTACATGGAACAGGAAGTAGTAGTGCAGTGCACAGTGTGCAACACTAGAAGGCAGCAGAGACAATTTCTTAATGCACATTAACTGCACTCCTTTTCAACATTCATGGGATAATTACTCTCATATTCAACACTCCCACTTAACTTTATTAAAGTCTTAAATAATCTGACAAATTATTAATGTGGGAGCTTAAGTGGAGTTGTCAATGATAGCCAAATGAGTATGTGTTTAAAGGTTGGATGTACAAAGAGGTGTACATACTATGTAGTGTTATAAAGGGGTATATTTTCAGGTGCAAAGTAAAATGTTGTGTGCGATATCTCTGGTTTAATTCTATGGGACATGCGCATGATAAATTGATAAATAAGGTTTGCATCAATGTGGTGGTTTAGGTAGAATCTGATAAAAGACACATACATTTCATACAAATAACACTATTTATTTAACATTTCTTAGTGCAGGGGTGCTTATCTTTTGTGTGTGTGTGCGCGTGCGTGTGTGTGTGAAAAGATACAGAATAATGCAGAGAAGATGATCACTCAACTGGAAAGTGACTGCACATATGCATTACCACTATGCTGGTTATATACCAAATAGCACTGTGCTGGTGACAGCAAGAAAGAGAACTGCTAGTGTAATAAAACAATACTCAAATGAAACGCTATTTGACTGGTGAATAAATCTACATTCACACATATACGACAGATAACTCTGCAATATGCAAAAATGTCTTATCAGACCTCAACACCAAGTGTGTGTGTGTGTGTGTGTGTGCGTGCGTGCGTGCGTGCGTGTGTGTGTGTCTTATTTATTCTCGTTTACAACGTAATTGTAATTGACTTTCAGGGGTAAAATCATATTTCTAATTTAAATTGGAATTGGAAAAAATGCAGGTCAGCGTAATCATAACATTTATAAATACAGTTTCAAACACTGATTGCTTTATTCCAAAGTTTTTCAACCATAGTGTAGCTGGAAATATAATGGGGGCTGCCTGAAAAGTCTAGTGATTGATAAAATTAAATACAAAAGATTAAAAATATATAAATCTAGTTTAAATAAAATGCAGTATAAAAGTAGGTGAGCAGGTGCATGCATGTTGTCACTTTGAGCACTAATTCTGGCCTACTCTGTATTTGTAACGCAGTATTAACACCATTATCAAAACCTAATTCGAGGGGGAAAATGTCTCTGGGGCAGGGCCGGCCTTCTCTACAGGCAACACAGGCGGCCGCCTCGGGCATCATCTACTGGAGGGGCGCACCCCCCAACATTTATATATATATTTTTAATATAATTTTAAAAGGTATAATAAACGTGAAACACACCCTGTACATTAATAACTGTACATGTTTTCTCTTAATTGAATATTAATATTAAAAATATTTAACTATACCTAAAAAAAAAAAAAAAAAAAAAAAATATTTAACTACACCTGCTAATCTTCTGCCCATATTTATATTTATTTTATTTTATTTTATTTCTTGTTTTATTCTATATCATTCTATTGTGTTGTTTGCACATTGTGTTTTTTGATTTTAAAATAGGTGATACTGAATAGTACAACCAAACAGGGAAGTAGAAATATCCTTGTACTGAAACTTTGATATTTTATTTTAACTTTTAATTGCACTGTTTTGCATTGATTTTGGATTTTGCACCATTTTTGTTATTGTTCCCTCGAGACTTGAGCATTATACTTGTAGGTGTTATATTGTATTATAGTGCATTATTCTCCATTTTAAAATAGGTTGTATTTTTTTTCCAATGGTGTGTTGTGTCGCAGAATTGCATTGTTTTGTATTGTTATTTAAAAAAAATTATAATGTGTACACACTGTGTATTGACTTAAAAAAAAAGAAACAACTTTATCTATTTTTATTCATGCATGGGTCCCTCAAAATCAAGTAAGTAGAAGTTTTAATAGGGTTTATTTTACTGACAAGTAGTTCCTACTGTATTCCACCAGGCGGCAGCACTGCTCCAACATCTTCGTACATGTGGAGGTCATTCATCACAAAGTATAATAATAATAGCAACATAATTACAGATATAACTACTAATTCACATGATATACAGCGGATAGCAGTGTGGGTCACAAGTATTTACACAAAACTGACTTGTTTTTAATGATATTCTCAAAAATTTTGTACAGTTGTATTATTTTTTTAAACCAGGAATAAATATTTGCTGCCTGTTTTTCTAATGTGATTCTTTTTCTTGGCTAACTATGTTATAGTAGAGCAATTTTCAAGTGTTTTGTGCAACCTCTAAATATTATTTTATTTGCATAAAATTTGAATTCAAATAATTTGGAGAGATATGGGTCATTTTGTGTGTTTTTGGTGTCATTATGTGTGTTTTTGTTTTTATTTTGTGTTCTTGTTCTAATTTTGTGTATTTTTCTGTCATTTTCTGCATTTATTTTGTTGATTTGTGCATTTTTGGGGTCACTTTCTGTATTTTTGTTGTTGTTTTCTGTATTTTTCTGTCTTTTTCTGTAACTTTGTTGACAGTTTGTGTGTCTTTGGAGCTATTCTGTAATGTTTTGTTGTTTCTAGAGTTGTTGCAGTCATTTTGTTCATTTAACTAGTTGCTGTGTCTGTCTTTGTTCAGTCATTTTGTATAATTTTTGAATTTTTTTTTACGTTTTTGTGTATTTTACTGTATGTTTGTGTGTATGGGAGTTATTTTTTTGCATGTTTAGGTTTATATTTCTTCCACCTTCTCTCTCTCTGCGTGTATGTGTGTGTGTGTGTGTGTGTCTTATTTATTCTCTTTGTCTCCTTGTTAATTTCTTTGTCACAGGACACCATTAACCATTCTGATGGATCATTTGGTCCAGGAGGAGGAGGAGTGGAAGCATCTATTTCCAGAGGTTGCAGATGTTGTGCAGCTCTATCCAGATGTTGCAGATCTTGTGCACTGGGCGACTTACCCTGTGATGTCATCTCATGCTCCTCCTCTTTGTAGATGTCCTCCTCCATCGTTAACAGAGCTCCAAGTAAGAATCACTGAAACACATGGTGCCAATGTGGGCAACATCACAGCATACATTTGTTCATCCATTAAGAACAGACAGACCCTTCCTCATGCTTCTACTGTATATGACTCTGTTGTTGTTATAAACAGTTTTTAATGGATTTATTTAGATATTTTTATCCAGTCTTTATCCAGTAAGGCATAAAAAATAAAAATTAAATGTGGAAGAACACCCACATTTCAGAGATAAGGCTGTATATAGTAAGGCATAAAAGTAGAAAAATATTAAGCATTTTTTTACTGTTAACAATTTTAATATTTGAAGGAAAACATTTTTTTTACAGGGTGTACTGACAGAAAAGAGGCTCAGACACCCACACCAACATTAATACCAATAATTCATTAAATAGGAAGTCTAACAAGGTAACCAAGAGATGATAAAACAAAATGGATGATAAATCATTTTTTAGTGTATTTTATAACTGATTTAAGACGTGGGAGATAACTAATCCGTTACCATGGTACTAAAAGAAAGCTAACATAAGAGGAAGGTCACATTTATGGGGTTTTTCATTTCAGGCTCGGTAATTGTGAATAGAATTTGAACTTTAGTAATTGACAACGTAATTGTAATTGACTTTCAGAAGGAAAATCATATTTTTAAATTGAATTGTAATTGGAAAAAATTCAGGTCAGCGTAATCATAATATAGTTGTAATTGAAAATGGATAATTGAGGATGTAATTGTAATGGAAAAATGCAATTGACCCCAACCCTGCTGTTTAACATTCATGTTTTTGTGTCTATAGTCTTACAGCATTCCATTCTTCCCACCTGAATGTTTTCCTTCTTTTGAAGAACGGTAAGCAAAGCAAACAAACACACCTGATCCATCTGACGTTGGTTCACATATTTGTGACATGATTTCTCATCCAGCGTGTTTTTGTTTTTATCTTTGTAGAGATTTGGATGATTTATTGGCTTTCATACCATCAGAGGCCCTGGAAACCATCCCAGTTCCAAAGTATGTCCTTGAGTTGTTTTAATTGTCTTTTTTTCGGAGTAACTCTTGATCAGAGTGTCTCCCTGCTCTCTCTCTCTACTACTCTCAGCTACTGTTTCCCTGCCCTGCTCACTGTTTGTGTTTTGTTCCTTCAGAAAAAGAAAGCGTGAGGAGGATGAGGGGAAATATGTTAAGAAACCTCCCAACGCGTTCATGCTTTTCCTTAAAAGCGAGAGGAAGACGGTGCAGGAAGATCTTGGCATTAGGAACAGTGCTGCCATCAACAAAGTTCTTTCTGAACGTGTACGTTTGTTGTATCCTCAATGAATGATCTGTGATTTTCACATTTTTGTCTTCAGTGTGTGTGTGTGTGTGACACTTTGTTATTGTTCATCCACAGTGGAAGTCTCTGGAAGCAAACAAAAGAGAGGTCTTTCAAGCAGAAGTCCAAGTACAAGCTCGTATGCTCTGAATAACCCCGGCTAGAGCAACAAAGTGAACTACGTAAGTCTACTCTGCAGAAATGTTTACACTTCAACCTTAGAGGTGATGACATCATGACTGTGAAAGTGTTTTATCAGCTGACTAGAATTTTCACGTGTCTGTTTTTAGGGGAAAAAGAGTAAAAAAATCAATCACGGACTAAAGCTCCACCTCTGCCTCCACCCTCCTGCTGATGGGAATAAACATCGCTAACAACTAGCGGTAAGTATCATTACTGAAAACATCACTTCATTTTATTTTGAAATAGTTTTTCCACAAATGTGAAATCTGGTCATCAGTTACTATAAAACAAGAATAATGTGTATCTAAAGTAATGTGCAAACATGGACACACTCTGAACACAGGTTTAATCTCAACTGTGTGTTTTATGGTCTTAGTCTAAGACACATGTCAAACTAAACTTTAGATCATCCAATTCATCCCCTTGGAAAAAAGTTAAAATGATATGTCAGCTTCTCCAAATATTTTAAAGAAACTCGTGTCTTTTCATGCTCATATCACATGATGGCAGTCATTTTTAATTCCAAATTGTTGAAAGAACTCTCAGTTTTTTCCAAACTGTGTCATTTTCATCAAATTATTTCACAAGGGTTCACTGAATGAAATTAAAACTAAGAAGGGCAACATCAACAGGGGCAACTGTTGCTGCTGATGTTGCTGTTGTCATTGCTGCTGTCACTGTTGATGTTGCTGCAGAAATTGCCCTTGTTGTTGTTGTTGCTGCTGTTGTTGCTGCTGACATTGCCCTTGTTGTTGAATCAGAAGACTCATCAGCTGTTCTCTTTATTTTACTAGTACCAATGACAGCAACACCATCAGCAGCAAGAACAACAAGGGCAATGTCAGCAGCAACATCAACAGCAACTGCAGCATCAGCTGAAACAACAACATCAATGTCAACAACAACATCAGCAGCAACGAGAAGGCCAACATCAACAGGGGCAACTGTTGATGTCTTCAGTTCCTAGCAAACGGCACATTGTTTATTAGTTAATGATCCCAAAGCTTACCTGGTAATTGTGGTTTGACACTGTTGACAAACCAAACAACTATAGATCCAGACAATAGTTTTTTTTTTTTTTTTTAATCAAACCTTGTACTTTTGCTTTAGGTTTTCCCATTTCTTCTCCAGCCAACCTGCCTCCACCTTCCCCTGCAGGTTGTGGACCTTGATGAAAATGCCAAAAAAATTACAGGATTAGAATAGGAAATGTGGGCTTTGTTGCAATAGATGTTTGTGAATAATAATGACAAAACCATATGCAAGGCACATTTAATTTTTTTTAGCACTTTACATACAAGGCAATGCACTCTATATGATGAAAACAAAACATTTAACAGCTTACCAATCAATAACAGACCATCAACAGCAAAACAACTGCAATCACAAGACAATTAATGTATATACTTATGAATTAACACTTTTGCTTTTAACAGCAATCGCTAACTTTCCAGTGCATTGATTGATTGATTGATTGATTGATAGATTGATTATTGATATGCTCGTGCTAGGTATTGATTTTTAGTTGTTTATTTTTTTATTTACTCATTTATTTTATTTTATTTTTCAAAACCTTTTATGTTTTTTCACTAAAATGTGCAGGTCGGTCTTCACAGAAATTTTGTCACAAAGAACCAATATTTTGTTTATTGGAATATTGCACTGGTGTCACTGGTAAGAAAGACCCTATTTTTTGTTTACAGAAAGCACCATTGGAAATACTTATTCATTTGCATTAGTACACTTATTTACAAAAATGTTGCACTAAAATAGTGTCACTTTTTTAATTTATTGTCTTTCAGAGATATCAAATACATTTTTTTTATTTTTTCACTTAATCTTTTTTTTTCGTTATGTCAGATTATTGTAGACTGAATTCTGACCAATATATCGATAATCACAGTATTGTCATATTTTGAGATAATTGCTATTGTGAGCTTTGTATCATGTATTGTATCGTATTGTGAAGTACCCAGAGGTTCCCACCCCTATTCTAAATCACTTGTCTCAACAAACTACAGTACAGATCAGATCACATAAATCTACATAGGCACAAACAAATGATTAATGTCTATTATCTCAACCGGAGAAGCAACAAATAATTAAAACAATGCAAAATTTCCAAGACTAATCTCTGGAGAGTAAATTGTGATGTTACACTGAGCTGTAGCGTTACGTCATTACTCTGAACTAATTCACAATTACCACATTGTACGACGCGACTTTCCCGTGAAAAGGTTGTTTTTGTCGTACTGCCATTCATAAAGCCGTCTGGTGTCCTCATCGGTCCTTTCGGGAAACAAAACTCACGTTCTGTATTGTTATGCATCAATAGGGATGCTTTTATATCATTATCACAGCAGGCCACACAAATGCTAAAGAAACACACATAACGATATTTAATCTAAGTTCCTAACGGATCCTGGCCGGAAAATATGCTTGATGACTTACCATAGTATCATTTAAAAAGAATAAAGTTGTAGTGGGCAGAGCCCACTGCAGACGAGCTTCGTCCCCAACTAGTCTGCAGCTAACTCTGGCATACAGCTAATTACTAGCAAGCAGCTAACTTTAGCAGGCAGCAACAAATATCCTCAACGCATTACATTATGCCTTGACCAATCCTTGGACCGGCTTCCTCCATCTCCGCGTTGAAGTGACGCTTGCAAGTCGCAATGCATCATGGGGCGGTTGAGTGCGCGTGTAGTGTACATCCATGTACACTTAAAAATATGTCCGGAAATAGTACAAATCCGGTATTTCTGACGGCCATAATCTGTGCAAACTATAGAATAGGACGCACTTTAGACGCCATACTGAGTGCGAATAGTGCAAATAGTGCGCTTTTTCGGACACAGCCATAGTGTACAACCGGGTATATCTGACGGCCATAATCTGTGCACACTATTGGAATGGGACCACTACGCACTAAATATGAGTGACAATAGTGCGTACTGCACCATTTCGAAAACGGCCAATGTTTTAATCATCATCACGGTGGCAAAGTGCCTGGTGAAGGGGTGAATTCAAACCCACCCACCAAGGATGCACAACTGTATCCGGGATAGATACATCTTCAAGGAGGAAAACATCAACCTTCCGGGACCTCCAGCGGGCCCATTTCGAACTCTATCCAAAAACCAAGCACATATTCAGACTCAGGGGAATAAAACAAGTCTGCTGATACTACATTTTTTAAAAAATGAAGACTTTTTTTAAACCCCAAAAATAGGGCCTTTTTGGCTTTAGCGGGCGCAATTTGGACTTTACCCAAAGACCAAGCACATATTCGGACTCGAGGGGACCAGACCTTTCCGTTGATACCATGATTGGCCCATTCCGAGTACTTTTAAAACAGTATTTTACATATGAATATTGCATTTATCCATGGTTGAATCATGTATATGTATCGCACGATTACACGTGAATTAGCGAGATCTTATGAGTCCTTGCTGCAACAGATGCTCAGCAAAACTGGAGGCGGTGGGGATTGATGGACTGCAGATTGCGCTGAAGTTACACAGCTGAGCAGTTTCGGTGCAGATACACATCCAGTGGAAATCCAGGATAAGGCTCTGCGCAGCAAGGAGCTGTTTACACACTTTCTAAAAGCGACAAGTCCCGAATGTGGTTAGCGACATGAAAACATTTTGTCACACATTTCAGCCTTAATGAAGGGAAAAGTCAATAGTGGTAAAAAATGTTTGTGCTAGTGTTTAATAAAAGGGTCTTTGTGGCATTTTTCTCCATCTGTTTTGTTAGAAAGGCTCCAGATGTTTTAAGTTATTAGGCTAAGCCATTGTTTATTATTATTTGCATTTAATGTGTCCACCTTAAGGGTTCATGTTAACTCACCAGTTCCACCTTAAGAGCAGACGTTAACTCACCCGTTCCACCTTAACAGCAGGAGCACTGAACATTAGCAGCTGCAGTGAAGAGTAAACTCCGGTTAAGTTTAGTTTCCTTCCTCTTTAAAGTCCATTGTGCAGTGTTCAAGTGTTGGTGTGCGTCATTGTTGGATAACCACACTCATACACCTGTTCAGAGCTGTACCCATTGTTTCATCTTTCTCATGCCTGTTATTCACCTGTGCCTGCAACTATTGACTAAATAGTTAAACTTCATCCATTCAAGCTCTCGTTATTGTGTCCTGACCGACGCCCCGGGGGCGAATGAAGCTTAAACACACAACGAACCAACCTATTTTACAGTCCTTCAGTTAAATCTAAACAACATGTTTATTATTTGAATGATCTGGAATACAAGTCATTTCAAAACACCATAGGTAAAGTTTGACACTTTGAGATGTCTTATGTCCTATTTAGGACATCCGTTCTTATCCTTGGTTTCCACCTGCACATGAAAAAAAATGGATCTCTTCCCAACCGGAGTGTGTCAGTGTTGTTCTCCTGAGGTAGTGTCACATGCACATCCTCCTCATCCCATATTTGCAGAAAAACTTGGTCGACTGCCCCAGGTACCTGGTTTCACACAAGTGACAGTACTTGCTGATGTTTCTCACAATGTTGCTGTTATTTCTGGATATGTAGGCCTCTGCTTTTGTCTGGATTAAAATTGTTTCATGGTTAGTCTTTCTCGCTGATCCGAAACCAGAACTCATTTCTTGGGGCTTGTGTGCCGCTCCTGATGGTGGGCTCGTGAGGCCATGAAATTTTCGTATTTCTTACGCCATATGGACGGCTTTGGTTGGGTTGGTTTCAGGAAGATTTCAGTTCCTCCTGTTCTCTGCCTGCGGGAGTCAAAAACCTTTCTCCTTTTTGCCAGTAACTTTTGGCAGATTTCTTCATGCTTCTCTCGGTCTTCGGGGAAGAATCGTCTTATACAGATTTTGCATTGAACCAGATCCAAAGGGAGGGGGGCAGTGCCGTTGTTGGGCATCTGTGCATGTTGCTCCTTGCAGATCTGAATGTGTCTGTCTGCTGCACTTTTTTTGAACCTCCACTGACAGTAAGGACACTGGATGTAGTCTGGGTCATAGGGGTGAGGTGGGGGTGGAGGCAGCGATGTTCCATCCTTCATGGCTGCACTGAAAATCTTTGCTGCTCGAACACAAGAAATTAAATCTTTGTTGTTCTTGCGCCAATTTGATGGCTTTTTGGGAGGTTCGGCTTTTGGTTGGGTTGGTTCCAGGACAGAGAATACAGTTCCTCTTGTTCTCTGACTGCGGGAGTCGAAAACGTATTTCTTTTTAGCCTTTGACATTTGGCAGAAATTCGTATGTTTCTTCAAGACGTCGGGGAGGAATGTTCTCTCACAGATGTTACATTGAACCAGATCCACAGGGGGGGGCCCAGTGCCATCTTCAAATTTTTCCATCATTGGGTGTCGATTGCTTGATGCTTTTTAATGTATCTTCTCTCTGACTCTCTCCACTGAGCTCTAAACAGAATGAAAGTACTGTTTCTGTGGATAACAGGAGCTAAAACATAGAACCATAGAAGCTACGTGATGATGTCACCCAGGAGGCTCCGCCCTATGTAGCTAAGGAACGTCTTGTGTCAGGGTGTGGCATCTGTGGTGGTGGTGGTAGTGGTGGTGGTGGTGGTGGGGGGGGTTGGAGTTGTTGTGGGGTGGCAGTGCCCGGTTTGGCCTGCTTGTGTGCACTAGTCATTTCTAGCATTCCAAACACACTAATGCATAACTTCACTTATTTACAGTTTCTGAGTCAATTATCAACCCTTTACCCTAAATAACAATATTGAAATTAACAATCTGTGCATATTTACATCCATGCAGTTCCCATATACAATGGTGTCAGTATAACTAACAAACACAGATTTAACATCTGCTTAAAAGAATAATGTACCTAGTTACATAGTTTGTCACTGCCGATCATTACCTGCAACATGTATTTACCCAGTATTTTAATAGTGTAAGGCCTGGTTCACATTTTAAACATTGTATTACTTGTATGGTTTGTGTACAAATAACTGAACACTTTTACTAGCAGCTTTACCCAACAAAATCACCCAACTGTTGTTACAAAATATTTACAGATGCTTAACACAATAAACTCTTAAGTATATTAAAATATAAGGAGCCTACACATCAATAAATTCTAGGTCGCCATTTTGACAACCTTCTAAATGTGGACCGCTACAAGGATGGGCAGTAAACATCTAATCTGGCCAAAGAAATATACTTCGCACACTCAATCTAACCAAATTATCCTGTCTCACAGGTATTCAAAAGGCTTCAAATGTTTGGGTGAATATTACACACAATTTAGAAGACACGATGATCTGTCAGTTTTATCGTTCCGCAGGCCGCATAAAGTCTGAGGAACGGAAAGCTGAAAGCCCATATTAAGCAATGCTCTCCCGAGACAACACTTTCCTCTTGAGGCCAAAATGGAAAACTGCACCATCTGTGCAGGCTGTCTACACTATGTTAAATGTGGCCCCACTACTTTAAAAAAAACTTACAAAAAAAAACAAACATAAGGATTACCAATTGTGACCATACATTTGTAGGCGTAAATGAACGTATTTTATTGCATAATTGTGACCATCAACAGCCCTCCCTAATGTGACAGGGTGGAATGCTTCCGCCCTCCTCCTACCTGCTTCTTGTAGCGCTCCTCCCTGCGCACCTGGGTTGTCTGCTGATTACAGGGCGGGCACTGAATGGATTTAGGTTCAGGTCTGCTGTGGCCCAGATTCCTTGGTCGCTCCTGTGCGCGGATCTCTCCTCCTCCGTGAGTCTGTGGAGTTGTACCTCTGGTAGTATCGCGGTGGCTTAACACGCTGTGGTCACCCTGCGTCAATCACCACCGTTCCTCCTCGTTGGTATGTTATCTGCTGCCTTTTACGCACCATTGGCTGTCACTTTGCGCTCAAAAGTGCTTTCCCTCCAGGGCTCTGGTGTAGGCTGACGGCTGGCTGCTTTGGGCTCATTGATTGCTACTCTTGGGTGAGTTTTACGCAGAGTTGCTCTTTCTGCTGCTGTGCGCACCGGGCACTCACGGGGTTTTCTTTCTTCCCTAGTGCCATCGCAGTGCACATTGGTCATCGACAGCGGTTTGTTTGAGTCATCAGAGTGGGATGTTTGAGTAAGCGGCATGCCTCGCCTTTTGGCCCAGCTGGCTGTGCCTAGTCCGTCCTAATGCCTTCCTTTTTATGCAGTGTGGTGCTTTGGTAGGCGCACCTTGCGCGCACTTTCTGCGGAGGCCGGGAGAGCGCCTCTGTTGGGGTCTTTGGACCGGTGCTTCTTCTGACCGGTAAGCTGCTGGTTTCTGCCTGGCTCCTTTAAAATTATAATCCCTCTGTCTCCTAATGTGGTGCTTTGATCTCACAGCGGGACCAAACTGCACCTCCCGCGTCTGCTGGGAATAAGTCTTGGCCCACACCATTCATCGCACCGTGGTGCAACTCCTCCCACCTTTGCTGTTCTCGATACTTTAAAATACAGTAACCCTCCCAAGCTGGACTTGGGAGTTTTGCTATACATTTTGTTACCAACCCGTCTTTAAGGTTCTGCCACTGTATAAGTATTGTACATATAAGTTGTGCATGATTGGTATTTGATTTATTTTGCATTTTGGGTTTTTTTTTGTTGCTTCGCATGTGTGTGCTTTGTTTGGATTTGTTTTGTTTGATTCTTCTGTACTAGTGGACACGAAATGAGTACTCTTTTAAAGAAATGCTGTGAAATAAAGAACTTTGCTTGTTATAATTAAAGGTTCTGTCTCTGCCCCATGATTGAAGGTAAAACGAGCCTGTCTGCCTTTATGCAAGGTCCTAGGTTTACCCTAGGTGGCGTTGTCACTTCATAACTTAAAGATCCCGCTTATTTTGCCACATTTGGCGTTCTATCGACAGGACACCACGAAATAAAAGGGGCAGAGACATTTTTCTATTTTTTTGGTTCAAAAAAAAAAAAAAGAAAGAAAAAAAATCCAGAACAGCAGGGGTGGTGTTAAAACTTAAATTTTCTCTTTTTGGAGCCTTTCGACAGTTTCCCGCAGCCGACATGGAAGAGGAGATGCAGCGGCTAAAAGATCTGGTGTTACAGCTTCAGGCAGACAACGAGCAGCTCCGTCAGGGGCGCACTGGTTCGTTGGACCCCGGTGAAGGTACCTCTCGGGTTTCGGGTCCACCCACTAATCCACCGTCCCCCACCCCCGCTGTAACAGAGCGGCTGGTGGTTGTACCCCGGGACCGCAGGTGCCCTATTTTTAGTGGAAGGTCGGGGCTGGGGATCGCTGAGTGGGTTGAGGAGGTAGAGGCATGTATGCGTGCTCGACATCTGACTGCTGCTGACCGCGCGTTATTCATCTTTGACCATTTGGAAGGAGAGGCCAAACGGGAAATTAAGTTTCGGTCCGTTGCTGAGCGTAGGGACCCTGTGAAGATTATTTCAATTTTAGAGGAGCTCTATGGTTGCCATCAGTCCTACATTACTTTACAGCAGGACTTCTTTGCCCGACATCAAATGGAGGGTGAGAGCCTGCAAGAATTCTCATTAGCTTTAATGACGTTGATGACACGGGTTAAGCAACAGGCACCAGACGGGATGCCTAATGCAGAAGTGTTGCTGCGAGACCAGTTTACAGAATACGTTCTTGACGGTGCCCTGCGCCGCGAGCTTAAACAACTTGTTCGTAGGCAACCAACCATCACCTTGATGGAGCTTCGTGCTGAGGCGATCAGGTGGGAGCGCGAGGGCTTGCCCGGTGGGGCTAGGGGCCGCAGCTATTCTGTTCCTTCGGCCTTGGGCCTCCAGTGTGGTGTGCGAGGTCGTGTTCAGTCTGACCCCCAGGTGGAGCCATCTGGGCCTAGTTTAAGAGAGATTATGGACATGTTGAAGCAGCAACAGGAGCAGTTAAATAAACTCACTCAAACTGTTGTGTCTTTACAGGCCCCTCGTCCGCAAGGAGAGGGCGTAGACCCACCCCCAATCATTTGTCGTAGGTGCCAGCAACCAGGACATTATGCCAGGAACTGTATGGGTCCCCGGGTTTACAACCAGCCGCGACCAAGTAGGCATGATGGCCAGGGGTCCAGAAATGCTGGGCCAACTCACTCCAACTGGCAGTCGGAAAACTAGAGCCCACTGAGCTGTTGAGCCCCAGCTCAGGTGGGGAGCCCTTAGGCTCACAGTTGGACACCGCTGGTGGACTGATTGCGCCGTGTCCAAATATAGATGTTTCAATTGGGGGGGTTTCGGTCTCGTGCTTGGTGGATACTGGTTCCATGGTTTCTACCATCACGGAGAGTCTGTTTATGGAGCAGTTTGCGCAGTGGGGTCAGGATCGCCTTCGTTCCTGTAATTGGCTGCAGCTTAAGGCGGCAAATGGATTAGCCATCCCCTATGTTGGTTATCTGGAACTGGATGTGGAATTGTGTGACAAGGTCATTCCGCGCTGCGGGATTCTTGTGGTAGGTGACCCCCCTGGTGCGGGTTCGTCCGTTCCTGGTATCTTGGGGATGAATGTCATTCGACGGTGTTATGCTGAGCTGTTCAGTGCACTAGGCGCTTCTCTGTTTGACTCACCGGCTGTGTTCGAGGCCCCCCAGCCAGTCATCATCGCGCTACAAAAATGCCACCAGGGGTGTCCGGAAAAGGATTTGGCGATTAGCACAGTGAAGGTCCGAGGGAGACGAGCAGTGCACGTGCCTGGGGGTACCATGAGATTAGTGGCTAGTACTTGTTCTGGGGAGTTTGCGGAAGGAAACGCCTTGTTAGAACCACCAGAGACGGGGGTACCCGCTGGCTTGCTTGTTTCATCATGCCTGGTGAGAGTGGTTCGAGGGACCGCGTATGTCCCTGTGGTTAATGTGGGAACCCAGGCCATTGTTCTGTATCCAAGGACCACGCTTGGTAGTCTTAGCGAGGCGCAGATTGTGAGTTTGCCGGTTGGTGTCACCGAGGATCGGACCACGTTGGCTTATACACACTCTCAGACTGTTTCGCTCTCCATGCCGGATAGGATAGCGTTGCTGGAACTGCCCGCTCTGGTAGATCAGGATAAGGAGAAGGTGAGGTCGTTATTGCAAGGGTACGAATCAGTCTTTGCTACTCACGAAAATGACTTGGGATGTACAACACTTCTCTCGCATGATATACCGTTGGTCGATAAAGTCCCAGTTCGCCAAAGGTATCGTCGCATCCCACCTTCAGAGTATGAGGCCGTCAAGGCGCATATAAATCAACTGCTTGAGTCTCAAGTAATTCGGGAGAGCAGCAGCCCGTATGCTTCACCCATTGTCTTAGTGCGAAAAAAAGATGGTAGTCTGCGCCTTTGCGTGGACTACCGCCTGCTCAACAGTAAAACACGCAAGGATGCTTTTCCTTTGCCTCGGATTGACGAGACACTGGATGCATTGTCTGGGGCCGTTTGGTTCTCCACTTTTGACCTGGCCAGTGGCTACAACCAGGTCCCTGTGACTGAGGCAGACAAGCCTAAAACGGCCTTTTGTACCCCCTTCGGCCTTTTCGAGTTTAACCGCATGCCTTTTGGTCTGTGTAACGCCCCGAGTACCTTCCAGCGGCTGATGCAGAGGATGTTTGGCAACTGGCAAGGCCAGTCTCTGTTGCTTTATCTTGATGACATCGTTGTCTTTTCGTCTTCTGTTGAGCAACATCTTCACCGGTTGGAAATGGTGCTGGGTCGGCTCAAAACAGAGGGCCTCAAGGCGAGGCTCGAAAAGTGCTCGTTTTTCCAGCATGAGGTGGGGTATTTAGGTCATGTCATCTCGGACAAGGGGGTCTCCACGGACCCTAAAAAGATAGAGGCTGTGTCCCAATGGGAGCGTCCCATTAATGCCTCCGAGCTGCGCTCATTCTTGGGCTTCGCCAGCTACTATCGCCGATTTGTAGAGGGATTTGCCAAATTGGCTACCCCTTTGCATCGATTGGTGGCTGAGGTAGCTGGCACCAGGTCTAAGAAGGGCTCGAACAAAGCTCTACAGGCTGCGTGGACTCCACAGTGCGAGCAAGCGTTTGAGGCGTTGAAAGCGAAGCTAGTGTCTGCACCCGTTCTCGCGTTTGCAGACTTTTCAAAGCCGTTCATTTTGGAGGTGGACGCTAGTTATAGTGGACTGGGAGCTGTTCTCTCCCAAGAGACAAACAGTGGTGTGAGACCGGTAGCCTACGCAAGCAGGGGGTTGCGGCCCACTGAGCGCAACATGGTAACTTACAGCTCCATGAAGTTGGAATTCTTAGCGCTCAAGTGGGCCATGACGGAGAAGTTCCGCGAGTATCTGTTGGGTCACAAGTGCACAGTGTACACTGACAATAATCCGCTGAGCCATCTCCAGACTGCAAAACTGGGTGCGACAGAGCAAAGATGGGATGCTCAGCTTGCTGCCTTTGACTTCAACATAAGGTATCGTTCAGGTCGAACTAACAAGAATGCTGATGCCCTATCCAGACAGGGTTCAGGCTCTGAGGCCTTGACCCAATACCTGCCGGGTACCGCAGCCCCTCTCGCATTGCAGCATGGGCCGGTGCTCAATCCGGTTGCAATGGCGACCCAGTCGTTGATCTCAGCCTTCCCAGGCCATTCTGTTTCTGACCTGAGGTCCTTACAGGAACACGATCCTCTGTTGAAGGAGGTCCTTGTGTTCTTGCGGCAGAAAACTCAACCCTCCTCTTCTGAGAGACGCCATCTTTCAAAGCGTGCTCTTGCTTTGCTTCGCCAACGGAAGCGCCTTGTGGAGCAAGATGGGGTTCTTTTTCGTAGGACTTACCGTTCTGACGGTGGGGAGGAAGTTTTCCAACTTCTTCTGCCAACTTCCCTACAGCAGGAAACCCTGACCCTCCTCCATCAGCAGCATGGTCATCAGGGCATGGAAAGGACCTCTGAGTTGGTCCGTCAGCGGTGCTATTGGCCAGGAATGTTCCATGACATCCGGGATTGGGTCCAGGACTGTGAGCGGTGCCAAGTGGCAAAGGATGCTGGCCAAGTGTCTCACAGCTACATGGGCCACCTCCTCGCTTCCCGGCCCAATGAGATCCTTGCCATGGATTTCACATTGCTTGAGCCCTCATGGAACAGGTACGAAAACGTCCTGGTCATGACAGACGTGTTTAGTAAATTCACCGTCGCAGTCCCCACACGGGACCAAACAGCCTCTACTGTGGCCCAGGTGCTGATTTCAGAATGGTTTTATAAATTTGGTGTCCCAGGTCGTTTGCATTCTGATCAAGGGAGAAGTTTTGAGAGTGCCTTGATTCAGCAACTTTGCTCGCTGTATGGGGTGGAAAAATCTCGTACCACGCCGTACCATCCTGCTGGCAATGGACAATGTGAGCGATTTAATCGCACCCTTCATAATCTTCTTCGGACATTGCCTTTGCCACAGAAGCGGGACTGG
Source organism: Gouania willdenowi (assembly GCF_900634775.1). Lineage (NCBI taxonomy): Eukaryota > Metazoa > Chordata > Actinopteri > Blenniiformes > Gobiesocidae > Gouania > Gouania willdenowi. Next base: position 22,475,607 of record NC_041064.1, read on the forward strand.
GCTTCATCTCTGCCCCAAGTCCTCTTCTGTTACAACACAACACCACATCAGGGCACAGGAGAGTCTCCATATTACTTGATGTTTGGCCAAGAGCCGAGGCTTCCAATCGACTTCCTCCTTGGGAGGATTGAGGAACCAAGGTCGGGTGAGGTGCAAGGCTGGGTGGCGGAGCACCAAGAGAGGCTCAGGCTCGCGTTTGGTTGTGCTCGTGAGAAGCTTTTAGCAGCGGCGAATCGTAGGAAAGAGCGTCATGACCAACAAGTGCGGCATGCACCACTGCTCGTGGGTCAGCGGGTGTATGTCAGAGATCATAGTTTCCGAGGGCGCCATAAAATTCAGGATCTTTGGAGTTCAGTTGTTCATCAGGTAGTGAGCGTTCCATCTGGTGAGGGCGCAGTTTACACCGTGGCTCCTGTTGGTGTTTGCATAAGGTCCGGAATGTACATCGCAACATGTTGAAAGCCATTGTGGAGCCTAAGGAGGTTGTTGACCGGGAACCCCGCTTGCCCCCTCTACCAAACTCGGTCCCACTTGAAGATTTGGACTCTTCAGATGGTGACGTGTGGCTTTTAGTCTCAGAATTCCACCAGCCTGTGGGCGCCCCTAGCGTCTCTCTCCGGGCTCCTTTGGGGGCCTCTGTCTTGGGTGCCCCAGGTCCTGGCCAGACGAGTGGGCCCACGGCAACACCCCTTCAAGAACCTTCTTTAGCTGACCTAGATCTACCAAGTACCAGTGCTCAAGCATTACGTCGAACCACTCGGTCTACGGCTGGTCAACATTCGAACATGTATCGGCTTCCCCAGACTACTGAGCGGGGTGGTAGGGCTCCGGAACCCACTTCCAATCTGCAGGCTGTTATTTTTAGGCCTTGGTCTTGATCTTCTATCGTCGGGACGACGATACAAAGGAGGGGGGTAGATGTGACAGGGTGGAATGCTTCCGCCCTCCTCCTACCTGCTTCTTGTAGTGCTCCTCCCTGCGCACCTGGGTTGTCTGCTGATTACAGGGCGGGCACTGAATGGATTTAGGTTCAGGTCTGCTGTGGCCCAGATTCCTTGGTCGCTCCTGTGCGCGGATCTCTCCTCCTCCGTGAGTCTGTGGAGTTGTACCTCTGGTAGTATCGCGGTGGCTTAACACGCTGTGGTCACCCTGCGTCAATCACCACCGTTCCTCCTCGTTGGTATGTTATCTGCTGCCTTTTACGCACCATTGGCTGTCACTTTGCGCTCAAAAGTGCTTTCCCTCCAGGGCTCTGGTTGTAGGCTGACGGCTGGCTGCTTTGGGCTCATTGATTGCTACTCTTGGGTGAGTTTTACGCAGAGTTGCTCTTTCTGCTGCTGTGCGCACCGGGCACTCACGGGGTTTTCTTTCTTCCCTAGTGCCCATCGCAGTGCACATTGGTCATCGACAGCGGTTTGTTTGAGTCATCAGAGTGGGATGTTTGAGTAAGCGGCATGCCTCGCCTTTTGGCCCAGCTGGCTGTGCCTAGTCCGTCCTAATGCCTTCCTTTTTATGCAGTGTGGTGCTTTGGTAGGCGCACCTTGCGCGCACTTTCTGCGGAGGCCGGGAGAGCGCCTCTGTTGGGGTCTTTGGACCGGTGCTTCTTCTGACCGGTAAGCTGCTGGTTTCTGCCTGGCTCCTTTAAAATTATAATCCCTCTGTCTCCTAATGTGGTGCTTTGATCTCACAGCGGGACCAAACTGCACCTCCCGCGTCTGCTGGGAATAAGTCTTGGCCCACACCATTCATCGCACCGTGGTGCAACTCCTCCCACCTTTGCTGTTCTCGATACTTTAAAATACAGTAACCCTCCCAAGCTGGACTTGGGAGTTTCGCTATACATTTTGTTACCAACCCGTCTTTAAGGTTCTGCCACTGTATAAGTATTGTACATATAAGTTGTGCATGATTGGTATTTGATTTATTTTGCATTTTGGGTTTTTTTTGTTGCTTCGCATGTGTGTGCTTTGTTTGGATTTGTTTTGTTTGATTCTTCTGTACTAGTGGACACGAAATGAGTACTCTTTTAAAGAAATGCTGTGAAATAAAGAACTTTGCTTGTTATAATTAAAGGTTCTGTCTCTGCCCCATGATTGAAGGTAAAACGAGCCTGTCTGCCTTTATGCAAGGTCCTAGGTTTACCCTAGGTGGCGTTGTCACTTCATAACTTAAAGATCCCGCTTATTTTGCCACACTAAGGAAGGGTAAGAAACACTTTATTATAGGGAGGATATAAACAGAGAGGGCAGTGTTACACCTAAGTGAGGGGGAAGGGACCAGAGAAGAGGAGGTCAGGGTAGGAAAATGGAAGGGGTGGGGAAGAATCAAGTGTTTTAAGGTGAGAATGAGATGTGATGTTATCGTTGTGCATAATGTGCTTATTGTGTTGTGTAATCAGTTCAGCCAGTTTGGTGACAAGTGGAGAAATGTAAGGTGGTGTATAATGGTTAATGGTGGTGGTCGTGAACAGAGAGAAGGAGGGAGTAATTATACCAAAAACTGGTATTTGAGATCAACGTGTCTAAGGTTAAACCCAATGCAAGCTTATCCCACAGCCCAAGGCCAGTGCATCCTTGACCAATGTTAGTGCAAGGACCGCTTCTGCAAACCCAGGCGCCGCCCCGAGCCCAAAAAAACCTGCCAGGCGGCCAAAAACGAAGGGAGCCAAAGAGCCCCAGGCCACCCCCCATGACTGAGCAGCCTCCCTAGAAGCACAAGAGATCCCAGGCCGTGAGGCAGCCCACGCCCCTATACACACACCCGAGAAGTCCCAAAAGAGCCGAGAACCCAGTGCGCCCCGCCACCGCCCCCAACTTAGAACATTAAGGAGCCCCACGCCCAGGAGACAGCCAGGACTGCCCCGGACAGGCAGCCAGCGGGCGCATACCAGCAGAGGACCGGACCTCAGGCCAGAAGGAACTGGAACAGGAGTTGGCCCGCCCAAGGATGACAGCCGCTTTCTTGGCCGCCTGGGGCACCAAGGTGATGCTGCATGTTGCCTCACTGGCACCCCAGATCAGCCTTCATTGATGTTTTACAGAACCATGCTTGTGGATGTGCTTAAGGTGTAAATGGTTCACATCAGGTATTGATTCTTTCAGTATTTTGGGCCAAATTAATCCTTTTTTTGTAGGACTTGCTAATAAAACCTAAAATCAACATTTCCCTGTGGAATAGTCCGGCCAAAGTGTCAAGGACGGTGATAGGGAAACAACATCAGAAGTCCTCTTTGCCTTTTTAGTGCTTTTATTTACAGTGTTTCTTTAAAAGCAACACGTGTTCTCCAAAATGACACGTCAAAGCACAATCATCTTTACTTGGCAGACACATGTTTGTAGCAGCATGGCCTCCCCTCTCTTTTTTCCCCTTCATCTAAACTCTCCTGGCTTTTAAAGCATGACTCATTAGATGAGTAGCTGCACCTGTTGGTGGATCACTTAATTCAAGGGACAAACCTACACTTCCTTTAATTACAAAACAAAAGAATCAAACTCTGAAATTTACATTAAATCATTTACACAACTAAATGACTTAAATAAAGAAATGATGTCAATATACTTGATAAATAATCCTTACAAGTTACTAAAGAAAATAACAATCAAAGAAGAAAAAATCCCCTCAGTTGGTGATGTCACCAGAGATGTCTCTGGTGACGTCACAACTCTGACCATGCAGGAATGATGATCCTGCTCACTAAACACAAAACAAACACATTTAGTTATACATGAAGAAACAAACGAATAGTTAATAAACAAAACTAAATAAAGATGTTTAAATAAACTGTGTTGCTTTGAATTACTATGCTTTGATGTAAACTATCACTAAATGCTGACACAAACAATAGTGTTTGCAAATGTTATAAAAGCAAAAAGTAAGTTACAGCTAAATTAATAAAAATACAAAATAATATACTGTATGACAATAACTGACAATGGTGTGAATCCCTTCATCCACTTTGTCACATTCCCCCAAATGTTGAATACATATGGCATGTGGGCATTTCAAGCATACATAATCCACATAATATCAAGCCAAAACAAAACCTCAACTTGTATTTTTTGTGGAGTTGGCTATGTAGATTTTATACTGATGTTTAATAAATGGAACAAAGTTTGCAGTGGATATTTTCTAACAGAATCCATCCAGTTGTGTCTAGAGAGATTAAACTTCATTCCAAGGAGCTAAGAATCTCAAAGCTGCTGCTATGACTAATGTTTAGTCTGAACAGCAAGTCTAGTAATGAAGTGTCTTGTAATTGATAATGATAATAAAACATAAATAAATGAATTGAACAAATAAATCTAGTTCAAATAAAATGCAGTATAATAGGTGAGTTGGCTCATGTTGTCACTTTAAGCACGAATTCTGGCCGACTCTATATTTACTAATCTATAACAGAAATATGTGTCCTGGGGTTACCAGGAATGTGTGATATTAGAATGGGGTTATAACCCAATAAAGTTTGGGAACCACTGCTTTAGCCACACTAGCCCAAAACAAATGTGTTGCTTTTAAAAATTAAAAAGATCATTATTTAAATGCACATTTTCCATGGCAACCGTGTCACCTCTCACCCTATATACGCGGTTGTAGAAAGAAAACAACCCGTTTTCCAGTAGTTGTGTCTGCAGTGCACTGTGCAAGCCGACAAGGAAAACTTTCTCACGAATCTCCAGCGACCCTTTCTGAACATCATCAGCCAGAAATTCACAGATCATCAATCCTTGTCTTTTTTATTTATTTATTTTCAAACAGGAATAAATATTTGCTCCCTGTTTTTCCAATTTGCATTTTTTTTTTCTTGGCTACCTATGTTATAGCAATTTTTAAGTGTTTTGTGCAACCTCTTAATATTTTGTTCTTTGTATGAAATTTGAATTCAAATAATTTGGAGAAATATGCGTCATTTGTGTGTTTTTGGTGTCATTATGTGTGTTTTTGTATTTATTTTGTGTTCTTGTAATTTTGTGCATTTTTCTGTCATTTTCTGCATTTATGTTGTGATTTGCGCATTTTTGGGGTCACTTTCTGTATTTTTTGTTGTTGTTGTTTTCTGTATTTTCCTGTCTTTTTGTGTAACTTTGTTGACAGTTTGTTTGTCTTTGGAGCTATTCTGTAATGTTTTGCTGTTTCTAGTGTTTTGCAGTCATTTTGTTTGTTTAAGTAGTTGTTGTGTCTGTCTTTGTGTAGTCTTTTTTTTTTTTTTCACGTTTTTGTGCATTTTACTGTTGATTTACGTGTTTTGGGAGTTATTTTGTGTATGATTATTTTTATATTCCTTCTAGAATCTCTTGTTTATTTTTTTGTGTAACAGGACACCATAACCATCCTGATGGATCATTTGGTCTAGGAGGAGGAGTGGAAGCAACTATTTCCAAAGGTTGCAGATGTTGTGCAGCTCTATCCAGATGTTGCAGATGTTGTGCACTGGGCGACTTACCCTGTGATGTCATCTCATGCTCCTCCTCTTTGTAGATGTCCTCCTCCATCGTTAACAGAGCTCCAAGTAAGAATCACTGAAACACATGGTGCCAATGTGGGCAACATCACAGCATACATTTGTTCATCCATTAAGAACAGACAGGACCCTTCCTCATGCTTCTACTGTATATGACTCTTGTTGTTGTTATAAACAGTTTTTAATGGATTTATTTAGATATTTTTATCCAGTCCTTATGTGGCATTGGAATATCACCCAGTTGGTTTCTTTGACAGACCATAGCTGTGGTGTTTAGTTTTTTGGTGGATGGTTGATACCATGGTTGGGGTAAAACAAATCATGTAATTGATAATTAATGACAATTATGAAATTATTATAATTGTAATTGTATTAGTATTGGGAAGAAAAAAAACAGTTGCTGTTGTAATCATAATCAAGTTGTAATTGAGTTCAGATAATTGACTTTGTAATAGTAAATTGCATGGAAATCTTGAAAAACTGTCAGTGCCAAGGCACACAAAATGTAAAATCTGGGAAAATGTGGAAGAAACACCCACATTTCAGATATATGGCTGTATATAGTAAATCATAAAAATAGAAAAATAAATGGCAACAACATCAAGGCTGATGCTGTGCCACTGTTGATTTTGCTGTAACGTTGCCCTTGTTGTTGCTGCTGCTGTTGCGGTTGAAGTGCTGCTGATATTGCCCTTGTTGTTGTTTCTGCTGATGCTGCTGCAGCTGTTGATGTTGCTGCTGACGTTGCCCTTGTTGTTGTTGCTGCTGATGCTGTTGACGCTGTTGATGTTGCTGCTGATGTTGCCTTTGTTGTTGAATCAGAAGACTCATCAGCTGTTCTCTATATTTTACGAGCATCAAGGACAGCAACGACATCTGCAGCAAGAACAACAAGGGCAACGTCAGCAGCAACATCAACAGCAACAATGGCAACAGCAACAATGGCAACAGCAACAACAAGTTTAATGTCAACAGCAACATCAGCAGCAACTACAGCATCAGCAGCAACAACAAGATCAGTGTCAACCACAGCATCAGCAGCAACAAAAAGGGCAATACCAGCAGCAACATCAACAGCAGCAGCAGCAACAACAACAAGGGCAACATCAACAGGGGCAACTGTTGTTGTTGTTGTTGATGTTGTCATTGTCATTGCTGCTGCTGTCACTGTTGATGTTGCTGCTGACATTGCCCTTGTTGTTGTTGCTGCTGATGCTGTTGTTGTTGCTGATGTTGTCCTTTTATATTTATCTTTTATACATGAAAATATATTTTTGTATTTATTTGTATATGTATCTAAATGTATAATGAAATAATATTTGAACTAAGTGGGAAAATGACTTGCTTTCTAACTCACACACACATCACAAAAAGGTATTAGAAGTTTATTTATTCAGAGTCAATAAAAAATCATTGACCAATGTCAATGTGTGTGAACAGATTTTTTTTTTTGGTGTTTTTTGTTTTAAAAAAAAATCTATAAAGAAGGAACTGGGTTTTCAGAAATAACTCAGGAGAAGGTTTTTCAAGATGTACAGGGACCCAGACTTGTAATGAAAGTGGACAATATCATTTTCCATTGGATATACAGTAGCTGCTGAATAATTATTTTGGTATATTCAAAAGTCCAACCTTCTTTTTTTTAAAAAAAACTAAATTTTACAACCTATACGTTACTGACCCTTCCTTACATGTGAGTATATAAGCTGCATGTGAAGTCCAAAAATGCTGATTCTCATAAAAATATGGGCCAGAAGAGGCTGGAAGGGCTCAGATAGTTAACCAGTGAAACTTACACACAGGCAGATTTCATGATTTGGAGGTTTGGGGGTTGAACATGTTTGGGCCTTTAGTAAACAACTTAGCAAATGTCTCAGCTCCATGTCATTTGATCAGCTTTGAGCTTCTGTATGTACATAGACTGTTCACATCACTAATGATTAGTCACATATATGCTTTGGTTTTTGGCTGACAGTCTCTTGAAAAATTACTATTAACTATTTTCAGTGGCCCATAACTAAATGTGGGAATGTAAGAAAAAAACTGATCTCTTTTAATTTATAGTATAAAGATTAATCTTTTTTGGGATACAAAACAATTTTTCTTAATGCAACTTCTTCATTTTTATTTTCCAACTTTGGAGCTATTTCACCACTCACTATAGAGGGTTTTCACAGCGTGTCATCACCACATAATCAAACTGGAAGTCGCCATATTGGAGGTACTCAGCAGGTAAATAAAGCAGATCCCGAGCGTGGAACGTGGAAGAAAATGGTGAATTATTGCCGTGTTTTTGGCTGGACCAATCAGTCAGACCGTAAAAAACATTTGGAGTTTTATAGACTGCCAAAAGATAGAACAAATCAGGGAGAACAATGTCAAAAGTTATCAGAGGGAAGGAGGCGCTTGTGGTTTGCTAAACCAGAATCTACGAGGCAAAAATCTGGACAATGTCCACATTTGTTTGGCCCATTTTTGTCAGGTAAGTGAATTGTTGATAGCTTAACTAAGTTTCTTGTGTGATAATAAGAATATAATTCATATTAAGCTACTGCATCTGTCATTATTGATATTTATATACATATAAAGTACCAAACGTGGCCCAGGTGTAACATAATTGGGCCAGTTCTGGCTGAATTGTGGCAAGTTAGCATTAACAATTCTGGATATGACCCAAACTGGCCCACATTTAAAGTGCCAAACATGGCCCACTTATCTTATATATAAACATATTTGGGCCAGTTCTGGCTGAATTGTGGCAAGTTAGCATCCACTAATCTTAATGTGAGCCTAAAGTGGCCCACATACCCACTGAGCAAGCAACGTCTATGGACGTCTAAGACGTCGGCCAGTCCAGGCCATAATCTGGACGTCTATATCACAGCCAGATTTAGTGAATAAATGACATTGAGATTATACGTCCAGCGTGACCCGATTCTGGACGTCTATAGACAACCAAAATGAGTTGCAAATAGACGTTCCGCTAGGCCAGGGGTCTGCAAACTTTACTCTCAAAGGAGCCATTTTGTCTAATGTCACCTGGATTAAAGTCCCTTTAGAGGCGAAAAAATACTTTCTCAATAAAGACAATACAGTGTATTAAATTCTCCAGTTCAAATTAGATCGAATCATTTTATGTAAACAATTTTTTAAGTTAATATTTTGAAGGGCTTCAAAACATGATAATTGATCATTTTTGTAACATCGAGCATGCATATTGAACTAAATCAACTAAATTACATTATATTTTGTTCCAGAATATTCTTTTTGTTAAATACTTACCAAGATTTAAAACCTAAGGTGAGCCACAGGTGCAAGTGAAGTTGATGATCTGTAGAGGTTTCAGGAGGTGACGAAGGAAGGTGATTTATTTTTGGGTTAAAAAATTGATTTATCATGATTCTATTTGATGTCAATGTCATTAATAATCAATACTCTCTGTGAGAAATAACAATTCATTATTTTAATATTTTTTTAAAGCTATAGGGAGCGAGGCTCCAGAGCCCCAGGTTGCAGACCCCTGTGCTAGGCCATGATCTGGATGTCCATATCACAGCCAGAATTAGTTGATAGATGACATCGCAATTATACGTCCACCGTGACCCGGTTCTGGACGTGTACAGACAACCAAAATGAGTTGCAAATAGACGTTCTGCTAGGCCATCATCTATACAGGTACTAATATGATAAAAAAAAAATTTAATCATTACATGTTTAGTTTAAAAAAGTAATAATTTAAAAAATTGTATCAAAATAATATTTTATAAATGGACATTTATTTGCAATAAAAAATACGTACCAGATTTCCTTTTACAAATACACATCAAGAAATACTGCAAGTTGAAATCCCAGAACTAAACTACTGTGGAGGTACACATGGAGGACAGAAATAAGAAATGACCCAAAAAACAAAGTGGAATCAATAAATAATATTTATTACATGAGGACACTTCACAAGATATTTTAAGAACTACCACATTAAAATAGTTATACAAATGTGTCCAAAAGAAACGTTCAGAGATTGATTAAACTAACATATTCTAAAAAGCCTCTTCTCTCCTCTGCTCTTTTTCTCTCTCATCCTCTTTCTTCTCCATCTCCCTCTCCCTCAAATAGGCCAACAGGTCCACTTCACTCCTCCTCTTCCTGCTGTTGTCTCCTTCTTCTGGCGGAGAGGCCACTGTTGCCACCGTTGATAAAACGGACGTGATGAGGTGGGGCATGGCTATACTGGGCCGTTGGCCCATCACTTCATCCATTGCCTCAAACCACTTCCAGGTGGCAGCAGTGGTCTCTCTTCCCTCTGTACTGACCCCTGTCCTGGGCGTCTTCAGTTCCTAGCAAACGGTACATTGTTTATTAGTTAATGATCCCAAAGCTTACCTGGTAATTGTGGTTTGACACTGTTGACAAACCAAACAACTATAGATCCAGACAATAGTGTTTTTTTTTTTTTTTTAATCAAACCTTGTACTTTTGCTTTAGGTTTTCCTATTTCTTCTCCAGCCAACCTGCCTCCACCTTCCCCTGCAGGTTGTGGACCTTGATGAAAATGCCAAAAAAAATTACAGGATTAGAATAGGAAATGTGGGCTTTGTTGCAATAGATGTTTGTGAATAATAACGACAAAACCATATGCAAGGCACATTTCATTTTTTAGCGCTTTACATACAAGGCAATGCACTCTATATGATGAAAACAAAACATTTAACAGCTTACCAATCAATAACAGACCATCAACAGCAAAACAACTGCAATCACAAGACAATTAATGTATATACTTATGAATTAACACTTTTGCTTTTAACAGCAATCGCTAACTTTCCAGTACATTGATTGATTGATAGATTGATTATTGATATGCTCGCGCTAGGTATTGATTTTTAGTTATTTATTTATTTATTTACTCATTTATTTTATTTTATTTTTCAAAACCTTTTATGTTTTTTCACTAAAATGTGCAGGTCGGTCTTCACAGAAATTTTGTCACAAAGAACCAATATTTTGATTATTGGAATATTTCTGACCAATATATCGATAATCACAGTATCGTCATATTTTGAGATAATTGCTATTGTGAGCTTTGTATCATGTATTGTATCGTATTGTGAAGTACCCAGAGGTTCCCACCCCTATTCTAAATCACTTGTCTCAACAAACTACAGTACAGATCAGATCACATAAATCTACATAGGCACAAACAAATGATTAATGTCTATTATCTCAACCGGAGAAGCAACAAATAATTAAAACAATGCAAAATTTCCAAGACTAATCTCTGGAGAGTAAATTGTGATGTTACACTGAGCTGTAGCGTTACGTCATTACTCTGAACTAATTCACAATTACCACATTGTACGACATGACTTTCTTACTAACTCAAAACCTCTCTGGGCCGCATTTCGACGACCCGTGAAAAGGTTGTTTTTGTCGTACTGCCATTCATAAAGCCGTCCGGTGTCCTCATCGGTCCTTTCGGGAAACTAAACTCACGTTCTGTATTGTTATGCGTCAATAGGGATGCTTTTATATCATTATCACAGCAGGCCACACAAATGCTAAAGAAACACACATAACGATATTTAATCTAAGTTCCTAACAGATCCTGGCCGGAAAATATGCTTGATGACTTACCATAGTATCATTTAAAAAGAATAAAGTTGTAGTGGGCAGTCTGCAGCTAACTCTGGCATACAGCTAATTACTAGCAAGCAGCTAACTTTAGCAGGCAGCAACAAATACCCTCAACGCGTTACATTATGCCTTAACCAATCCTTGGACCGGCTTCCTCCATCTCCGCGTTGAAGTGACGCTTGCAAGTCGCAATGCATCATGGGGCGGTTGAGTGCGCGTGTAGTGTACATCCATGTACACCTAAAAATATGTATCAAGGTGTGGAATTATCTGTTTAGTATTAAAGTAAATCTGACTAATCAGAGTGCTGTCCATTTATTGTCAAATGCATTATTATTGCATAAAATTACAAGTTTATGCATTAATAGAGTCAGCAATTTTCTGTCAGTGATCCTTCTTTTCTGGCTTTAGCTGTGACAACAGATTATGGAGTTTAATTCTTCATATTCTTTAAGAATATTTGTCTGTTTGTTGATGGTGAAGTAGGCTGCTCTGCGTGGTTTCTCCTAATAAATGAAGTTAAAATTTATATGGTTGAAATTTAAAAAATAACCATTCAGTTTCCTTTGCACATCAATGTAAGTTTAACTAATATAAATAATCAATTTATGATAACAAATCCACTGTCTTTAAGAAAAAAAAACTAAAAACTATTGACGTCACTGGTGTTTTATGAGATTAGATGTGATCCCTCTTTTGTGTGTATGCAAACTGTAAATATTGTTTGTACATTGTTAATATCTCTGTAAATTTATTTTATTTTATTTATTTATTCAGTTCATTTCCGACATTGTTGCATTCACAGAAATTCATTTGACATTCAGAGCAAAATCACATCATTGTTTTTTTTTTTTGTCCTTTTTCATGCCAGAAAGGGCGACGGAAAAAAGCATTATGCTTATCCAGATCCGTCCCCTAATTTGAACACAGATATTTACATCCAACCTCGTTTCTTCCCTTTTTTTTTTTTTTGTCCTTTTTTTTTCTGTGATGTGTTCTCGTCTGCAGTCATTTTTCCTGCTGTTACTCCTCTTCACAGTCTTTTTCCTCCGTATTTCCACGAGCTTTCTTTTCCAGTCGTTGTTTACGTTCCTCCAACTCTCCAAACGTGAAGTTCTTCTTCTTTCGGAGTACCTTCATATCCTCTGAAAGTCGCCTCAGCTTTCGATCGATCCGGAAGGCACATGCACATACACATACCCCCATCATTAGCAGGCCAAAGATCATGACTCCTAGCAGATAGATGTCCTCCACATCTGGCTTCTCCCTCGTGCATCCATGACATATCCACCTGGGTATGTGTCCTTTGGACACGGTATTTCGTGCTGAAGCAATTGCCTCGTTGAGAAAATTTTGTCAATGGCGCTCAATGACCAGTTAATGAGTTCCATGTCGTCGCTGTAGCGTTCAATGAAGAGTTGACTTGAGATCTGTATGCATGTAGAAATGTACTCCTCGTTTTCTCCTTAAATCCTTTCAGATTAATGGACTGTTGTGTCTCTTCGTCAAGGCTGTTCCAGAGGTTCATGGCTCTATACACAGTACTATGTTTGCCAACGTTTGATATGACCCTGTTTGGTCTAAACACATTATTATGTCTGAATTCATAGGGATTTTGATTGTATGTGAAACGTTTTTGTATTCGATGTGGTAGTTTTTTTGATGCAGCCCTAAATGCGTGTATTTGTGTGTTGTAGTGTATTATTTCTTGCAGTTTTAGGTATTTTGACTTCTCAAATAAATCGTTTGTGTGTGTGTTGTGTGGTACTTTATGTAAAATTCTTATAGCTTTTTTTTGTTGTTTAAATAGTGGTTCAAGATACGTTTTGTAGTTATTTCCCCATATTTCGGAGCAGTAGTTTAAGTGCGATGCTATGAGTGAAGAATAGATTGTTTTTAGTGATTTGGTATGTAGGATTTGTTGAAGCTTCCATAGGATGTAACTGCTTTTGGCAACTTTGTTTTTAACTATTTGTATATGTTTTTTCCAGGTCAGCTTGTCGTCCATCCACACTCCTAGTACCCTATATTCTTTTACTTCTTCTATTATTTCCATGTTTAGTTTCAGTCTTATATCTACCGTTTTATTTCTCTTTCCGAAATTAATGAATTTTGTTTTACTGACGTTTAGGGCTAATTTGTTTACATCTAACCAAGTTTGAATTTTTAATAGTTCCTCATTTGTTGACTCTATTAGAGTTTTAATGCCTTTGCCTGTGCATAGAATGGTTATGTCATCTGCAAACAACGTTAGTTTGAGGCAATTTGAGACTTTGAAAATGTCGTTTATGTATAGAATGAACAGTTTTGGCCCTAAAATTGAACCCTGTGGAACACCACATTGTATAGTTTGGAATTTTGATATGTGTTCTTCAAAGTCAACATATTGTCTCCTATTTGTCATATAGCTTTTAATCCATTTTAAGGCGTTGTACTTATTCCGTATTCATTCCAATTAAATGAAAAAATGAAGAAAAAAGGTCGCTCTGAGTCCGTGCGGAAGTCCTTTGGCTCCTAAAGCTGGTGACAGCGCCTGCACAGTAGATCTCCTATTGTTTTATCGTCTCTGCTTCTTTTAAAGCCAAATTAGTTCCAAATGGGACTTTTGGAGTTTGTATTTTTTAGTAAAATTAGTGATGCCGTGGCAGACTCGCCGCTGGGGCCCGGTGCTTCTGCCATGTGTTGTCTCGTGTTTTTGACCGTAACCGTTGTGTAGAATTTCTAGTATAGTAGGAACCGCTATAATGTGGTACCGTGGGGTACCGTAGGTATCGTGCAACTATAGGTTTATCGTCATCATTTCTCACTCACTCACAACCTTATTTGCACACTCTTGGACTCAAGGAGGCAAAGATGAGGTCAAAGCATTTTACTGACATAACAAAACAACACACTTCTCACACAAGTACCGTTACTCCCCTTAATGACCTGCTGTCAGTTTGTCATACAAATATGGGACAAAAACATGGGTGATATTTATATATAGATCTATTTATCAATCTGTGTCTTAATAGTACATAAATTACAAGTTCTAAATAAAATCCACATGAGCCAAATTCAAAGTTGGAGCCTTTTAATACCTGAAGTCTCAGGGCATTAACGTGGACATGAAAAATAACATTTAAATGAAAAAATTAGATATAAGATAAAAGCTTCTTTAAAAATATAAATAAGTGATAAGTCAACAAATAACTAATAACAATATTATATTAGCATTGTGCTGAGTTTTCACCATGTTTGTCCATGTTGTGAAATGGCTGGATCAGCTTTTTCTGTAAAAACACCACCTGCCTCCCTTTTCTCCTCTTTAATCTGGCAGGTTTATCTTATGTAGCCACCAGAGGTATAAAGAGTACTGATATATCCTACTCAAGTAGAAGTACTGTTATTTGAAAGAAATAGCACTGATTATCTCGGTAGGTACTTTGAACATGTTTTAATCAAATTAAAAAAGTTTAGTTGTTCTCTAGTTCGATTGGAGAAAAACTAAATGACAAAAAAAAAAAAAACACTTACAAAGCTGTTTTCTCCTTTCTTACCACATGGTGGCAGTCTAAGCACACATCTTACTGAGCTCAGAAAATGTCTTTTGATACAATGTGGACCGACCTGCATAAGAAGAAACCAAATCGATCAGGACAAATGACCATCTATTCTATATGTTCTTTGATATAAATAAATATGATCAATATAAATAGGCCATGTAAAAAATATTGTCCTCCAAAACAATTTAAAATCTTTCTTTTTTTCAGTTTTTAATAATTTTATAGGTAATAATATAGTACCCATGTTGACTTTTGGAAATATAATTGTATTTTGACATAACATAGTTATTGCGTTAAACTCTGCAGAAAAGCTTGGTGATTAGAAATCGTCTTCATTTTAAATCCACATATGGATTGGATTTAGATAATCATCTGTAAAGCCATTATTAAACAATCTTCTGATAGGGCAATCTCTGTTAAAGTTGTAATATTGTAATTAAAATAAAATTGGTGTATAAAAACTGTCATTTACAATTTAACTAAATGAAAAACTGGGGAAATATTAAGGCTAATATTTTCATGAATAACAAAGCCTAACAAGGTAACCAAGTATTGAGACAGAAAATTAGATAAAAGATAATATTTTTTACTGTATTCTACAGCTGACTTAAGACATGGGTCAAAACCAACCTGGTATCATAACCGATTGTTACAGAAAACTAAAGTTTTATGGGGTTATTTATTAAAGACTCAGTAATTGTGATTAATTGTAATTCAACTTTAGTAATTCAGAACATAAATGTAATTGAATTTCAGCGGAAAATATGCTTCTAATTTTAATTGTAATTGGAAAAAATGCCCATCAACGTAATCATAATTGCGTTGTAATTGAACATGGATAATTGAATGCGTAATTGTAATTTTAAAATGTAATTGACTCCAACCCTAATAAAAGCTAAAGTTTACATGCACTAGATTTACAACCTTTTAAAATGATTGCAGTAACAAAAGTGGTGAAGGGGTATAGAAGATTCATTGAAAAGATAAAACTAACCTGAAAAAAACCAGCAAGACAAACTGTATTTATTACACAATATTTATTAACAAAAATTCTAATTAGAAAATCAACTTTACAGTTTCGGGGATGTCTCTGGCCTTCCTCAGAAGCATCTCACTGACAGCGTGTGAGCCGGCACGTGTGGCACGCCCAGCGGAGCTTTCAGATTCACCGGGCCCAACGGATCCGACTGCCCCGCTATGCGCGCCGTGACCCCCGCTGACTACTTTTTCACCGAAACTGTAAAGCTAAAAAAGGTAAAGAGCAACATCTACTCTTGAATTTAATGTCTGAAAAAAACCCAAAATAAGTCTATAGTAATAAAAAAAACATGATGAACGTATTTGAGCTATCTAATAAAGCTAATAATAGGCCTAATTAATGATGGGATTATTTTTGTTGTTGACAATTCTTTATCTCTGGCTACATTGCTCACATGTTTAAAGTTTCCCAAAGACAGTGGTTTAAGGAGAAAATGGGAACGGGCAGTGAAACGGGAAAATTTTTTGGCAACTGAGAGGTCAATGCTTTGCAGTGAGCATTTCAACACAGATGACCTTGACAGGACAGGGAAAACTGTTCAGCTGAGACAGGGAGTCAAATACTAAATACTCTTGTAGATAGTTTGATTGTTTATGTTCTTGTTCCTTGAATGTTTCAGTTCTTTGGCTACAATAATAATAAAGATGATGATGATAGGGACATAATATTATTAGTGACAGTAATAATAATAATAATACTCATAGTAATGGTTATAATAATAATAATAATTATAAGAAAAGCAATAACAACAATAATACAGTAGTAGTACATCTATACAATAATAATAATTGTCAAATGCAATGTTATCAATAAAAACCTGACCACGTTTGAATGTTTTCTGGGTTCCTTTTGCTTTATTTAAGTGTATCTATCTATCTATCTATCTATCTATCTATCTATCTATCTATCTATCTATCTATCTATCTATCTATCTATCTATCTATCTATCCATCCATCTATCATCTATCTATCTATCTATCTATTCATCTATCTATCTTGTGTAAGCACATCATTCCTCTATAGATGTAATGTACTGTTTATTTTCAGCTAAGATCAGCCCTAAAAGCTTATGGAGTTCCCTGGAACTCTCCCCTTTAGGCACATCCCATGCTAAAATTGATCTCTAAGTTACTGGATAGACCCTCTGTTTCTTTAATATACCATGAACTGATAGAGCATAGCGCTAAAGTTCTACCAACTGAATCCGTGTGGAATAAGGAACTGGGCAGTTTAGATTGGAGGAAGATCTGGTGCAACCTCACTTCAACTTCCAAAAATCTAGCGCACTAACTAATTCACTTCAATGCCATACATAGAGCTTACATTACACCCTATAAGAGATTCCAAATGAAATTACAATCTACAAAAAACTGCCATATATGTGGAACTGCATCACTTGGGACATTCTTACACATGTTTTGGGATTGTCAAATCATTTCTGAATTCTGGTCTCATGTAAACTCTGTTAGCAAATGTACTGAACATTTTTTATCCCACATTTTGTCTCCTTAATTATCATTCTGATGTAACTTTAACACAAATTAAGCTCAAGTTGGTGTTTGCAGGTTTTACCTCTGCGAAAAAAAAAAAACTATATTAAAACATAGGTTTACTCCAGGTATGTGCATGAAATAATTTTGGTCTCAAAGCCTGATCAATATTATCAACTTCGAACATACGACTGCACGTCTTAACAAGGCTCGACCAGCGACTGTTCAAGCATGGAACTCTATTTCATCCAAGTTCATCTCTTGGACCAGAGACAATGATGAGGCTATCACTGAACTTTATCTGATTAAGGTGCATTACCGCCATCCACTGGTTACAAAACTGACCGAAAGACTGATTTTTATTAGGCAGGACTACCGAACTCAAACACTACTCACTTTGTTGTTCTTCTGATGAGATGCTCAGAGCCCTTTTTTTTTTTTTTTTTTTTTTTTTTTTTTTAAATGGAGCCCACCTCTATTTCTGTAAATTTCCAACTTTATGGGGAAATAGTTGTGTGATATATCGTTTCAAAGGCAATTCAATGTTGCACAATTTGATTTGTTTTATTCGGTGGAACTGAGTCATTTGACTGAATTCTCAGGAACGTGGTACGTGCTATTCTGCACTGAGATGTTCCGCAGGCCCAGCCATAGTTAATCCGAACTTGTTCATCAACATTACACATTGTGTCTTCTCTCACCATCCATCATAACACTGATTGTATCTCTTTGAATTACTGTAAACAAATATTGATAGTTATTTTCCTCTTCTTTTGTTTTGTTTCTTGATATAATTTTATAATTAAATGTTTTTATCAACAATAAATGAACTTAAACTGAACTAAAAGTAAATAGTAATGACAAATCATTATTAGTTTATACATAAATCTTCATAAAATAATGAGGTAGGGTTTTTGGCCCTATTGTTCCCGTAAGGATTTATTATTATTATTATTATTACGTTATTGGCACTTTACTTTGATTTTTTAGTTCAAAACGGGGACGTTCAAATTTAAATGGTTTATTTCACCTGTTTGAGGCTAAAAGTTGACATTAATGACTCCAAAGATATTTCTTTAACAAATTAGTAACTAAGTTTTATGATTCACCTTTAGACATGTGTTTTATGCTTAAGTTCGATCATAATTTATACCTTTTTTATGTTTTGCTTCAATGTCCAACAAGTTAAAAGACTAAAAAATACACAAAAATACAAAGATGTAGTAGTAAAGAAAACACTGGAACAAAATGATAGAATGCTTGGACTTTTTAAAAAAGTTTATTCCATCACATTGTGTGTTTGAGATACCTTTTATTTTATTTTATCATCTTAAGCAGGGTTTAAATGTGCTCTATATATAGACTTGTACATAATGGGGGTAATAGATTAAAGATGAAGTCTGGTCTGTAATGGAGTGAGGCTGGATTAATTACATTTAGACTGAGGTTAAAGTAATTTATCACATCTACTTAAATTTGTTTCATTGTTTTAAGGTACTTGTACTTTATGTGTTAGTGTGTGTGTGTGTGTGTGTGTGTGTGTTTTGCTCTTTGGACTATGAACATGTCTTAACCTAATACTGCATATAAAACAAGTTAATACTTTAGTTGTAGTAAATTGTGCTATAATACATACGAATGCTATACTATCTTTCTCATTTCATCAGAAAAGACCAAACAATGACAGGCTTCATGGTGATGAACACATGATGTAACCACAGAGAGAAGCTGTGACTGAGAACATCCTCTACATGATGATCACTGACATGAGGTCTGTGTCCATGGTTGAAGATGAAGCTTCACTACAATCATCCTCACCTTTAATCCAGGTCACATTCTGCCCTCAACGACACAATTTATGTTTTACATTTTACAAAGCTCATGGAGAGAAAATATGAAGAGACTTTAAAGGAAGTGAAGAATGCAATGAACACAAACAGCAAACAAATAAATGTTAGCATAAATACTCATGTCATTATTAATCCGTCCCAATTTGTGAAACGCAATATTTTTTAATTATATTTCACGTGTTCACAGACAAAGCTGGTCCCATTAGATTAATGTAACTATTGAGATTATTACACCTAAATATACTGAATGATTAAATCATCAGCTTGATCTGGTTCAATTATAGGAAATCAGAGAAATATTTATCAATCATAACTTTATGTAACTCATTATCAGATAAATGAAACAAGATTCAGCAACAGTAAAAACACTAATGGAGTTATTTTTGCTTTTCATGTGCTATTTTTTATCATAAACTCCATGCCTTTTTTTTCTTTCAGCCAAGTTTCTGACAGTTCTTTAAAAACATCAAGCAATCAACACCCAATGATGGAAGAATTTGAAGATGGCACTGGGCCCCCCCCGTGGATCTGGTTCAATGTGACACCTGTAAAAGAATATTCCTCCCCAAAGGCTTTTAGAAACAACTTTAAACAACAGATAAAAAGAGAGACGTGGGAGAGTGTTTTCAAGGAATAAGACGTGAACGTAGCATATGACACATTTACAGACACAATAACAACAATATACGATAAATGCTGCCCTTTGAACCAAATAATCAAAAGTAAAAACAAACAACGTACCATGGATTAATAAGAAAATAGCAAAAAAGAAAAAACATATTATATAAAAAATATATAACAGAAAAAACATTGAAAGCAGAAGTACATTATAAAAAATACAGAAACAAAGTCAATAATTTACTAAGAGAAAAAAAATGAGAATATTATGAAAAAAATTAAAAGAGAATAAAAACAAAAACAAAAAATTGTGGGAAATTATAAACACCATAACCATGCGCAAAAGCAAAGAAAAAAATGCAGACCACTTTATAATAAACAATGTAAAAGAATACAATAAAAACATAATAGCACAAGCACCAGATTTTGAATAAAGAGAAAAAACTAAAAAGTTTAGATTGCATTTTCAGATTCAGAACATGAATTCCACGATCACGGATAATCACAGCAGAAAATCTAAAAAAAAAGTGAAGAATAATTGTGTTTTTGTTACTTTTGGATAAAGTGAAATTAAATTTTCTAAAAAAAATAGCACATGAAAAGCAAAAATAACTCCATTAGTGTTTTTACTGTTGCTGAATCTTGTTTCATTTATCTGATAATGAGTTACATAAAGTTATGATTGATAAATATTTCTCTGATTTCCTATAATTGAACCAGATCAAGCTGATGATTTAATCATTCAGTATATTTAGGTGTAATAATCTCAATAGTTACATTAATCTAATGGGACCAGCTTTGTCTGTGAACACGTGAAATATAATTAAAAAATATTGCGTTTCACAAATTGGGACGGATTAATAATGACATGAGTATTTATGCTAACATTTATTTCACACAACATATGACATGTTAGTTTATATCCTTCCATATGTGATACTCACAAAATGAGTGTTTTGTTGAGATGTTTTTATTTTGGTTTCGTTCCATGAGTTCGTGTCACATGCACATCCTCCTCATCCCATATTTGCAGAAAAACTTGGTCGACTGCCCCAGGTACCTGGTTTCACACAAGTAACAGTACTTGCTGATGTTGCTCACAATGTTGCTGTTATTTCTGGATATGTAGGCCTCTGCTTTTGTCTGGATTAAAATTGTTTCATGGTTAGTCTTTCTCGCTGATCCGAAACCAGAACTCATTTCTTGGGGCTTGTGTGCCGCTCCTGATGGTGGGCTCGTGAGGCCATGAAATCTTCGTATTTCTCACGCCATATGGACGGCTTTGGTTGGGTTGGTTTCTGGAAGAAGATTTCAGTTCCTCCTGTTCTCTGCCTGCGGGAGTCAAAAACCTTTCTCCTTTTTGCCAGTAACTTTTGGCAGATTTCTTTATGCTTCTCTCGGTCTTCGGGGAAGAATCGTCTTATACAGATTTGACATTGAACCAGATCCAAAGGGAGGGGGGCAGTGCCGTTGTTGGGCATCCGTGCATGTTGCTCCTTGCAGATCTGAATGTGTCTGTCTGCTGCACTTTCTTTGAACCTCCGCTGACAGTAAGGACACTGGATATAGTCTGGGTCATAGGGGTGAGGTGGGAGTGGAGGCAGCGATCTTCTGAAAATCTTTGCTGCTCGGAAAGAAGAAATTAAATCTTCGCGGTTCTTGCGCCAATTGGATGGCTTTTTGGGAGGTTCGGCTTTTGGTTGGGTTGGTTCCAGGACAGAGAATTCAGTTCCTCTTGTTCTATGACTGCGGGAGTCGAAAACATATTTCTTTTTAGCCTTTGACATATGGCAGAAATTGGTATGTTTCTTCAAGACTTTGGGGAGGAATGTTCTTTTACAGGTGTCACATTGAACCAGATCCACGGGGGGGGGGGGGGCCCAGTGCCATCTTCAAATTCTTCCATCATTGGGTGTTGATTGCTTGATGCTTTTAAAGAACTGTCAGAAACTTGGCTGAAAGAAAAAAAAGGCATGGAGTTTATGATAAAAGGATATAAATTTGTCTATAAGAACAGATTACACAAGCCAGGAGGTGGGGTGGCACTATTCATAAAAGAAAATATTGAGATGGAGATTATAGAATCGATGAGTTTAACCGTGGAAGAAGTGATGGAATGTATAACAGTGAAAATTACAAGTCCAGAGGGACGTAAGATAATATACTGTTTGTATCGTGCACCTGACTGTAAAATAGACCTATTTAATGAGAAACTAACTAAAATGATAGAAGAAATTAAATATAAGAGATTACTGATATGTGGAGACTTCAATATAAACATTTTAAATCCTTTAAAAAATACACACATTGAAGACTTTACTAATTACATGTACACAAATGGATTAAAACCTCTCATAACAAAACCAACCAGAATTAATAAACACAGCTCAACACTGATAGACAACATCTTCACAAACATACAAAACACAGATCTAACGAGTGGTATATTAATAAATGACATCTCTGATCATTTACCAATATTTACGATACTTAACACTAAAAAGAAGAAGAACTTTGAAAATCATAACACATTGACATACAGAAGACTGGAAGGAGAAAAACAACTAGGCAACTTTAAACAACAGATAAAAAGAGAGACGTGGGAGAGTGTTTTCAAGGAATAAGACGTGAACGTAGCATATGACACATTTACAGACACAATAACAACAATATACGATAAATGCTGCCCTTTGAACCAAATAATCAAAAGTAAAAACAAACAACGTACCATGGATTAATAAGAAAATAGCAAAAAATAAAAACATATTATATAAAAAATATATAACAGAAAAAACATTGAAAGCAGAAGTACATTATAAAAAATACAGAAACAAAGTCAATAATTTACTAAGAGAAAAAAAATGAGAATATTATGAAAAAAATTAAAAAAGAATAAAAACAAAAAATTGTGGGAAATTATAAACACCATAACCATGCACAAAAGCAAAGAAAAAAATGCAGACCACTTTATAATAAACAATGTAAAAGAATACAATAAAAACATAATAGCACAAGAACTCAACAGTTTTTTCATAAATACTGGAAAAAACACGGAGAAAGGGATTAATAAACACCCAACACTTAAATGGAACCATTTTGACAATGAGAAGAAAGACATTGATAAGTACCTTGTACTCGAAGAAGTAACAGAAGCAGAGGTGGATAGAATAATCACAACCTGTACCTCAAAAAAATCCAGAGATGTTAATAATCTAACTATGAGTCTAATAAAAACCATAACAGCTGAAATAACCCCGCCATTAACATATAAGTAATCTATCATTTAAGAATGGTGTTTTCCCAGAAAAAATGAAAATTGCAAAAATCAGACCGATTTACAAGTGTGGAGAAAAATGGAATTTCACTAATTATCGACCTATATCAATATTACCACAATTATCGAAAATTCTGGAAAAACTCTTCATGAAAGACTTGACAAATTTATAGAAGACAATAATATACTACATGAAGGACAATATGGGTTTAGAAAAGGACGTTCAACAGCAATGGCTATAATTGACATCACGGAGAATATAAGAGAAGCATTAGAAAAAAAACTATTTGTATTCGGAATTTTTCTGGACCTAAAAAAAAGCCTTTGACACAATTAATCATGATTTTGTAGAAGAAAAACTTCAAAATTACGGAATAAAGCACAACGCCTTAAAATGGATTAAAAGCTATATGACAAAAAGGAGACAATATGTTGACTTTGAAGAACACACATCAAAATGCCAAACCATACAATGTGGTGTGCCACAGGGTTCAATTTTAGGGCCAAAACTGTTCATTTTATACATAAACTACATTTTCAAAGTCACAAATTGCCTCAAACTAACGTTGTTTGCAGATGACAACCATCCTATGCTCAGGTAAAGACATTAAAACTCTAATAGAGTCAACAAATGAAGAACTGTCAAAAATTCAGACATGGTTAGATGTAAATAAACTAGCCCTAAACGTCAGTAAAACAAAATTCATCAATTTCGGAAAGAGAAAAATAACAGGAGATATAAGACATGAAACTAAACATGGAAATAATAGAACAAGTAAACGAATATAGGGTACTAGGAGTGTGGATGGACGACAAGCTGACCTGGAAAAAACATATACAAATAGTTAAAAACAAAGTTGCCAAAAGCAGTTACATCCTATGGAAGCTTCAACAAATCCTACATACCAAATCACTAAAAACAATCTATTCTTCACTCATAGCATCGCATTTAAATTAGGGATGGGAACGACACGGGATTTGGGAAATCGATTGTCGAGGCCCATGTGTCGACTTTTTGTCGAATTGTCGGCCTTTTTTTTTTTCTTTCTTTTTTTTAAAGAGCAGCAGCAATGCGGAGGGTGGAAAATAATCTATACTGTTGTACTAGTTAATTTTAGTCTAAAAAACATGGCTCTAGTGTCCAATATTGACCATTAAAGCAGTAACACATAAGACGTACTTTTTGCCGTTTGGAATTTACAGAAATAAAACAGCCAGTTCATTTATTATTTAGTTTTGTAGGCTACATGTAGCCTAAACAAGTTATTTTTACAAATAAAAAAAAAACAAACTAAATGAACATGTTTATCACTCGTGAAAATAAGCAACAATTAAAATCGAAAAACAGCGTGCCCATTTTTTTTTTAAACCACAGAAAAGGACGGAGCCTAACACCAACAACTCAGATCTCAGTGAAAATAAAATATATATAGGTATCTTACCATTTCGGCCTAATTTTTGTTTAAGAACAGAAGCATGTCTACATGTTTGGGTAGAAGGCGACTGCGGAGTCTATTCACGACCAGTCCTGCGGCTGAAAACACTCTTTCCGCCGGCACAGATGTGGCGGGGATGCAGAGGTAGGCTTTTGCCAGACGGCTCAGGTTTTTAAATCTGGACTCATTGAGAGACCACCAGAGCGCAGGATCCTGACTGGGTGATATTCCTTCTTCGTTTGTGTAACGTTCTATTTCAGAATGGTCAGATGTGACCGTGTCCCCCTTGAAATAGTCCTCTCCGAAGAATGAAACCATTGCATCCACCTGTTTAGCCCTTTTAGCGGGCCCGGACTCGTCATCATCAACGCGCGCACTATCACCTGAGACCGCACGGAGGCCGGACAACAGATCTCTAACCTTTTCTTGCACAGCTTCCTTAACCTCCTTGGTCGTGAACTTTAGGTGTTTGTGACGTGGATCCAAAAAGGATGCGATGAAAGCTGCCTTCTTCGCGGTGCCGGTGTTTTCAGGTTCCATTCGAGAGGTGAGAGAGTCTGACACTCTTCTCTTGAATTCTGAGACTCTTGGAGACTCCCCCTCGTCCCGCTGCAGGTGCCTGACAAGGAAGCCATTATATTTTAATAGAATAATTCTCCATTTTCCCGCATATAGACACAAAATCATATAATCAATTAAAAAAAAAAAAAACACACACGCGCGCTCACCTGGAAAGCAGAGCAGCTGTAATCGGGTAAACGACTGACACCGACACTTCTTTTTCACTGCACAGTGCGGTTGTGGCTGACTTCAGCGCACGTAAAACTGGAAGCAGTTCTTCCATGGTGTGCCAGTTGGCATCGGTGAGATCCAGGGTCCTGGCATCCGACAATTTGGTCACCTCTCGGTCGGACAGAACTGCTGCTATGGTCCAACGTTGCTCGAGCAGGCGTTCAAACATATCATGGATAGAGTTCCATCTTGTTTTTACATACTGGATGAGACGGTGAGGCTCCTTAAGTTGTATCGCCTGCTTCTTCTTGAGCGCCTCAGACGCAACGGTGCTGTGATGAAAGTGCGAGACAAGACGACTTGCCCCGCCGACAACATTAGCTATCGAGTTCAATTTGAAGCCATCATTGACGGCTAGCTGCAACGTGTGTGCAAAGCATCTGTGTGACTCCCATTCCAGGTGGCGAGAGGTTGCCACAGTTACATTAGTAGCATTGTCGTGAACGCATGCTACAATTTTGTCGGCTATCCCCCAGTCCTCAGCTGCTGCTCCCAGAACATTCGCAAGATTTTCGGCGGTATGCCTCTCTGGCATGGCGCGCGTCTGCAGGAGAGCAGTTTTCATTTTCCAGTCCTCAAAATAGTGAGCCGTAACAGTCACGTACGACTCTGTAGTCAGAGCCGTCCATGCGTCTGTGGTGATGGCCAGGTGTTCTGCTGCACAGAGCGATTCACGGAGAGATGCAGCCTTATCTTCATACATTTTTTCCAAACGCACAGTCGTCGTTTTGCGACATGGCACTTGATAATCGGGCTCAAGAAAAGCCATTAATTCACGAAAACCTACCCCCTCGACAAAGCTGACAGGCAGGACATCTTTAGCTACCATGCTAGTCATTAGACCAGTGATCTTCTCTGCGCGGCTACTGTCCAGCTTTCGCACCCTGAAGGCGTCCATGCTGCTCTGTTTTAATGAAGACGGCATCGGGTGTTTTTTCTCGAGGTGAGCCAGCATCCCTGACGTGGATGTGTGGAAAGCGTAGTCCTTGCCACACAATTTGCACCTCACTACCTTATCATCAATTTTGCTAAAACTCCCCCACACCTTGCTCCTGTTATGCGCTGCTGCCGCCATGTTGACTGTGTCTCCTGTAACCATGGTTACCACACACGTGTGTGTATTTGAATGAGGGTCAAGCAGGGTCAACGGTCAAGTGGCGATCCCATTTAGAAAAAGTTGATTTGTTTTACTTAAAATATTTAATTTCATTATGGGAAAAGTGGCACTTTATGATGTGTATTTGAATAGAAAATGTAATAAATTAAAAGCCAAAAAATAAAAATGCAATCTGGAAATCCCACAAGCCCCGCCCCCTCGACATGTCGACACTCTATTTTTTTTGTCGAGGGGAGCATGTGTCGAATGTCGGTCGTTTTGTCGACAAAAAGTCCCATCCCTAGTTAGCATCCACTAATCTTAATGTGAGCCTAAAGTGGCCCACATACCCACTGAGCAAGCAACGTCTATGGACGTCTAAGACGTCGGCCAGTCCAGGCCATAATCTGGACGTCTATATCACAGCCATATTTAGTGAATAAATGACATTGAGATTATACGTCCAGTGTGACCCGATTCTGGACGTCTATAGAGAACCAAAATGAGTTGCAAATAGACGTTCCGCTAGGCCAGGGGTCTGCAAACTTTACTCTCAAAGGAGCCATTTTGTCTAATGTCACCTGGATTAAAGTCCTTTAGAGGCGAAAAAATACTTTCTCAATAAAGACAATACAGTGTATTAAATTCTCCAGTTCAATTATATCGAATCATTTTATGTAAACAATTTTTTAAGTTAATATATTTGAAGGGCTACAAAACATGATCGCTTCAGTCAACACATGATAATTGATCATTTTTTGTAACATCGAGCATGCATATTGAACTAAATCAACTAAATTACATTATATTTTGTTCCAGAATATTCTTTTTGTTAAATATCTTACCAAGAATTTAAAACCTAAGTTTAGCCACAGGTGCAAGTGAAGTTGATGATCTGTAGAGGTTTCAGGAGGTGACGAAGGAAGGTGATTTATTTTTGGGTTAAAAAATTGATTTATCATGATTCTATTTGATGTCAATGTCATTAATAATCAATACTCTCTGTGAGAAATAACAATTCATTATTTTAATATTTTTTAAAGCTATAGGGAGCGAGGCTCCAGAGCCCCAGGTTGCAGACCCCTGTGCTAGGCCATGATCTGGATGTCCATATCACAGCCAGAATTAGTTGATAGATGACATCGCAATTATACGTCACCGTGACCCGGTTCTGGACGTGTACAGACAAACCAAAATGAGTTGCAAATAGACATTCTGCTAGGCCATCATCTATACAGGTACTAATATGATAAAACAAAAAAAATTAATCATTACATGTTTAGTTTAAAAAAGTAATAATTTAAAAAATTGTATCAAAATAATATTTTATAAATGGACATTTATTTGCAATAAAAAATACGTACCAGATTTCCTTTTACAAATACACATCAAGAAATACTGCAAGTTGAAATCCCAGAACTAGACTGTGGAGGTACACATGGAGGACAGAAATAAGAAATGACCCAAAAAAACAAAGTGGAATCAATAAATAATATTTATTACATGAGGACACTTCACAAGATATTTTAAGAACTACCACATTAAAATAGTTATACAAATGTGTCCAAAAGAAACGTTCAGAGATTGATTAAACTAACATATTCTAAAAAGCCTCTTCTTTCTCCTCTGCTCTTTTTTCTCTCTCATCCTCTTTCTTCTCCATCTCCCTCTCCCTCAAATAGGCCAACAGGTCCACTTCACTCCTCCTCTTCCTGCTGTTGTCTCCTTCTTCTGGCGGAGAGGCCACTGTTGCCACCGTTGATAAAACGGACGTGATGAGGTGGGGCATGGCTATACTGGGCCGTTGGCCCATCACTTTCATCCATTGCCTCAAACCACTTCCAGGTGGCAGCAGTGGTCTCTCTTCCCTCTGTACTGACCCCTGTCCTGGGCGTCTTCAGTTCCTAGCAAACGGCACATTGTTTATTAGTTAATGATCCCAAAGCTTACCTGGTAATTGTGGTTTGACACTGTTGACAAACCAAACAACTATTGATCCAGATAATAGTTTTTTTTTTTTTTTTTTAATCAAACCTTGTACTTTTGCTTTAGGTTTTCCCATTTCTTCTCCAGCCAACCTGCCTCCACCTTCCCCTGCAGGTTGTGGACCTTGATGAAAATGCCAAAAAAATTACAGGATTAGAATAGGAAATGTGGGCTTGTTGCAATAGATGTTTGTGAATAATAATGACAAAACCATATGCAAGGCACATTTCATTTTTTTAGCACTTTACATACAAGGCAATGCACTCTATATGATGAAAACAAAACATTTAACAGCTTACCAATCAATAACAGACCATCAACAGCAAATCAACTGCAATCACAAGACAATTAATGCATATACTTATGAATTAACACTTTTGCTTTTAACAGCAATCGCTAACTTTCCAGTGCATTGATTGATTGATTGATTGATTGATTGATTATTGATATGCTCGCGCTAGGTATTGATTTTTAGTTGTTTATTTTTTTATTTACTCATTTATTTTATTTTATTTTTCAAAACCTTTTATGTTTTTTCACTAAAATGTGCAGGTCGGTCTTCACAGAAATTTTGTCACAAAGAACCAATATTTTGTTTATTGGAATATTGCACTGGTGTCACTGGTAAGAAAGACCCTATTTTTTGTTTACAGAAAGCACCATTGGAAATACTTATTCATTTGCATTAGTACACTTATTTACAAAATGTTGCACTAAAATAGTGTCACTTTTTTAATTTATTGTCTTTCAGAGATATCAAATACATTTTTTTTATTTTTTCACTTAATCTTTTTTTTTCGTTATGTCAGATTATTGTAGACTGAATTCTGACCAATATATCGATAATCACAGTATTGTCATATTTTGAGATAATTGCTATTGTGAGCTTTGTATCATGTATTGTATCGTATTGTGAAGTACCCAGAGGTTCCCACCCCTATTCTAAATCACTTGTCTCAACAAACTACAGTACAGATCAGATCACATAAATCTACATAGGCACAAACAAATGATTAATGTCTATTATCTCAACCGGAGAAGCAACAAATAATAAAACAATGCAAAATTTCCAAGACTAATCTCTGGAGAGTAAATTGTGATGTTACACTGAGCTGTAGCGTTACGTCATTACTCTGAACTAATTCACAATTACCACATTGTACGACGCGACTTTCTTACTAACTCAAAACCTCTCTGGGCCACGTTTCGACGACCCGTGAAAAGGTTGTTTTTGTCGTACTGCCATTCATAAAGCCGTCTGGTGTCCTCATCGGTCCTTTCGGGAAACAAACTCATGTTCTGTATTGTTATGCGTCAATAGGATGCTTTTATATCATTATCACAGCAGGCCACACAAATGCTAAAGAAAACACACATAACGATATTTAATCTAAGAGCCCACTGCAGACGAGCTTCGCCCCCAGCTAGTCTGCAGCTAACTCTGGCATACAGCTAATTACTAGCAAGCAGCTACTTTAGCAGGCAGCAACAAATATCCTCAACGCATTACCTCATGCCTTGACCAATCCTTGGACCGGCTTCCTCCATCTCCGCGTTGAAGTGACGCTTGCAAGTCGCAATGCATCATGGGGCGGTTGAGTGCGCGTGTAGTGTACATCCATGTACACTTAAAAATATGTCCGGAAATAGTACAAATCCGGTATTTCTGACGGCCATAATCTGTGCAAACTATAGAATAGGACGCACTTTAGACGCCATACTGAGTGCGAATAGTGCAAATAGTGCGCTTTTTCAGACACAGCCATAGTGTACAACCGGGTATATCTGACGGCCATAATCTGTGCACACTATTGGAATGGGACCACTACGCACTAAATATGAGTGACAATAGTGCGTACTGCACCATTTCGAAAACGGCCAATGTTTTAATCATCATCACGGTGGCAAAGTGCCTGGTGAAGGGGTGAATTCAAACCCACCCACCAAGGATGCACAACTGTATCCGGGATAGATACATCTTCAAGGAGGAAAACATCAACCTTCCGGGACCTCCAGCGGGCCCATTTCGAACTCTATCCAAAAACCAAGCACATATTCAGACTCAGGGGAATAAAACAAGTCTGCTGATACTACATTTTTTAAAAATGAAGACTTTTTTTTAACGCCAAAAATAGGGCCTTTTTGGCTTTAGCGGGCGCAATTTGGACTTTACCCAAAGACCAAGCACATATTCGGACTCGAGGGGACCAGACCTTTCCGTTGATACCATGATTGGCCCATTCCTAGCACTTTTAAAACAGTATTTTACATATGAATATTGCATTTATCCATGGTTGAATCATGTATATGTATCGCACGATTACACGTGAATTAGCGAGATCTTATGAGTCCTTGCTGCAACAGATGCTCAGCAAAACTGGAGGCGGTGGGGATTGATGGACTGCAGATTGCGCTGAAGTTACACAGCTGAGCAGTTTCGGTGCAGATACACATCCAGTGGAAATCCAGGATAAGGCTCTGCGCAGCAAGGAGCTGTTTACACACTTTCTAAAAGCGACAAGTCCCGAATGTGGTTAGCGACATGAAAACATTTTGTCACACATTTCAGCCTTAATGAAGGGAAAAGTCAATAGTGGTAAAAAATGTTTGTGCTAGTGATTAATAAAAGGGTCTTTGTGGCATTTTTCTCCATCTGTTTATTATTTGAATGATCTGGAATACAAGTCATTTCAAAACACCATAGGTAAAATTTGACACTTTGAGATGTCTTATGTCCTATTTAGGACATCCGTTCTTATCCTTGGTTTCCACCTGCACATAAAAAAAAATGGATCTCTTCCCAACCGGAGTGTGTCAGTGTCGTTCTCCTGAGGTCGTGTCACATGCACATCCTCCTCATCCCATATTTGCAGAAAAACTTGGTCGACTGCCCCAGGTACCTGGTTTCACACAAGTGACAGTACTTGCTGATGTTTCTCACAATGTTGCTGTTATTTCTGGATATGTAGGCCTCTGCTTTTGTCTTGATTAAAATTGTTTCATGGTTAGTCTTTCTCGCTGATCCGAAACCAGAACTCATTTCTTGGGGCTTGTGTGCCGCTCCTGATGGTGGGCTCGTGAGGCCATGAAATCTTCGTATTTCTTACGCCATATGGACGGCTTTGGTTGGGTTGGTTTCTGGAAGAAGATTTCAGTTCCTCCTGTTCTCTGCCTGCGGGAGTCAAAAACCTTTCTCCTTTTTGCCAGTAACTTTTGGCAGATTTCTTCATGCTTCTCTCGGTCTTCGGGGAAGAATCGTCTTATACAGATTTTGCATTGAACCAGATCCAAAGGGAGGGGGGCAGTGCCGTCGTTGGGCATCTGTGCATGTTGCTCCTTGCAGATCTGAATGTGTCTGTCTGCTGCACTTTTTTTGAACCTCCACTGACAGTAAGGACACTGGATGTAGTCTGGGTCATAGGGGTGAGGTGGGGGTGGAGGCAACGATCTTCCATCCTTCATGGCTGCACTGAAAATCTTTGCTGCTCGAACACAAGAAATTAAATCTTTGTTGTTCTTGCGCCAATTTGATGGCTTTTTGGGAGGTTCGGCTTTTGGTTGGGTTGGTTCCAGGACAGAGAATACAGTTCCTCTTGTTCTCTGACTGCGAGAGTCGAAAACGTATTTCTTTTTAGCCTTTGACATTTGGCAGAAATTCGTATGTTTCTTCAAGACGTCGGGGAGGAATGTTCTCTCACAGATGTTACATTGAACCAGATCCACAGGGGGGGGCCCAGTGCCATCTTCAAATTTTTCCATCATTGGGTGTCGATTGCTTGATGCTTTTTAATGTATCTTCTCTCTGACTCTCTCCACTGAGCTCTAAACAGAATGAAAGTACTGTTTCTGTGGATAACAGGAGCTAAAACATAGAACCATAGAAGCTACGTGATGATGTCACCCAGGAGGCTCCGCCCTATGTAGCTAAGGAACGTCTTGTGTCAGGGTGTGGCATCTGTGGTGGTGGTGGTAGTGGTGGTGGTGGTGGTGGGGGGGGGTTGGAGTTGTTGTGGGGTGGCAGTGCCCGGTTTGGCCTGCTTGTGTGCACTAGTCGTTTCTAGCATTCCAAACACACTAATGCATAACTTCACTTATTTACAGTTTCTGAGTCAATTATCAACCCTTTACCCTAAATAACAATATTGAAATAAACAATCTGTGCATATTTACATCCATGCAGTTCCCATATACAATGGTGTCAGTATAACTAACAAACACAGATTTAACATCTGCTTAAAAGAATAATGTACCTAGTTACATAGTTTGTCACTGCTGATCATTACCTGCAACATGTATTTACCCAGTATTTTAATAGTGTAAGGCCTGGTTCACATTTTAAACATTGTATTACTTGTGTGGTTTGTGTACAAATAACTGAACACTTTTACTAGCAGCTTTACCCAACAAAATCACCCAACTGTTGTTACAAAATATTTGCAGATGCTTAACACAATAAACTCTTAAGTATATTAAAATATAAGGAGCCTACACATCAATAAATTCTAGGTCGCCATTTTGACAACCTTCTAAATGTGGACCGCTACAAGGATGGGCAGTAAACATCTAATCTGGCCAAAGAAATATACTTCGCACACTCAATCTAACCAAATTATCCTGTCTCACAGGTATTCAAAAGGCTTCAAATGTTTGGGTGAATATTACACACAATTTAGAAGACACGATGATCTGTCAGTTTTATCGTTCCGCAGGCCGCATAAAGTCTGAGGAACGGAAAGCTGAAAGCCCATATTAAGCAATGCTCTCCCTGAGACAACACTTTCCCTCTTGAGGCCAAAATGGAAAACTGCACCAGTCTGTGCAGGCTGTCTACACTATGTTAAATGTGGCCCCACTACTTTAAAAAAAACTTACAAAAAAACAAACATAAGGATTACCAATTGTGACCATACATTTGTAGGCGTAAATGAATGTATTTTATTGCATAATTGTGACCATCACCAGCCCTCCCTAAGGAAGGGTAAGAAACACTTTATTATAGGGAGGATATAAAAAGAGAGGGCAGTGTTACACCTAAGTGAGGGGGAAGGGACCAGAGAAGAGGAGGTCAGGGTAGGAAAATGGAAGGGGTGGGGAAGAATCAAGTGTTTTAAGGTGAGAATGAGATGTGATGTTATCGTTGTGCATAATGTGCTTATTGTGTTGTGTAATCAGTTCAGCCAGTTTGGTGACAAGTGGAGAAATGTAAGGTGGTGTATAATGGATAATGGTGGTGGTCGTGACAGAGAGAAGGAGGGAGTAATTATACCAAAAACTGGTATTTGAGATCAACGTGTCTAAGGTTAAACCCAATGCAAGCTTATCCCACAGCCCAAGGCCAGTGCATCCTTGACCAATGTTAGTGCAAGGACCGCTTCTGCAAACCCAGGCGCCGCCCCGAGCCCAAAAAAACCTGCCAGGCCGGCCAAAACGAAGGGAGCCAAAGAGCCCCAGGCCACCCCCATGACTGAGCAGCCTCCCTAGAAGCACAAGAGATCCCAGGCCGTGAGGCAGCCAACGCCCCTATACACACACCCGAGAAGTCCCAAAAGAGCCGAGAACCCAGTGCGCCCCGCCACCGCCCCCAACTTAGAACATTAAGGAGCCCCACGCCCAGGAGACAGCCAGGACTGCCCCGGACAGGCAGCCAGCGGGCGCATACCAGCAGAGACCGGACCTCAGGCCAGAAGGAACTGGAACAGGAGTTGCCCGCCCAAGGATGACAGCCGCTTTCTTGGCCGCCTGGGGCACCAAGGTGATGCTGCATGTTGCCTCACTGGCACCCCAGATCAGCCTTCATTGATGTTTTACAGAACCATGCTTGTGGATGTGCTTAAGGTGTAAATGGTTCACATCAGGTATTGATTCTTTCAGTATTTTGGGCCAAATTAATCCTTTTTTTGTAGGACTTGCTAATAAAACCTAAAATCAACATTTCCCTCTGGAATAGTCCGGCCAAAGTGTCAAGGACGGTGATAGGGAAACAACATCAGAAGTCCGCTTTGCCTTTTTAGTGCTTTTATTTACAGTGTTTCTTTAAAAGCAACACGTGTTCTCCAAAATGACATGTCAAAGCACAATCATCTTTACTTGGCAGACACATGTTTGTAGCAGCATGGCCTCCCCTCTCTTTTTTCCCCTTCATCCAAACTCTCCTGGCTTTTAAAGCATGACTCATTAGATGAGTAGCTGCACCTGTTGGTGGATCACTTAATTCAAGGGACAAAGACACACTTCCTTTAATTACAAAACAAAGGAACCAAACTCTGAAATTTACATTAAATCATTTACACAACTAAATGACTTAAATAAAGAAATGATGTCAATATACTTGATAAATAATCCTTACAAGTTACCAAAGAAAATAACAATCAAAGAAGAAAAATCCCCTCAGTTGGTGATGTCACCAGAGATGTCTCTGGTGACGTCACCAACTCTGACCATGCAGGGAATGATGATCCTGCTCACTAAACACAAACAAACACATTTAGTTATACATGAAGAAACAAACGAATAGTTAATAAACAAAGACTAAATAAAGATGTTTAAATAAACTGTGTTGCTTTGAATTACTATGCTTTGATGTAAACTATCACTAAATGCTGACACAAACAATAGTGTTTGCAAATGTTATAAAAGCAAAAGTAAGTTACAGCTAAATTAATAAAAAATACAAAATAATATACTGTATGACAATAACTGACAATGGTGTGAATCCCTTCATCCACTTTGTCACATTCCCCCCAAATGTTGAATACATATGGCATGTGGGCATTTCAAGCATACATAATCCACATAATATCAAGCCAAAACAAAACCTCAACTTGTATTTTTTGTGGAGTTGGCTATGTAGATTTTATACTGATGTTTAATAAATGGAACAAAGTTTGCAGTGGGATATTTTCTAACAGAATCCATCCAGTTTGTGTCTAGAGAGATTAAACTTCATTCCAAGGAGCTAAGAATCTCAAAGCTGCTGCTATGACTAATGTTTAGTCTGAACAGCAAGTCTAGTAATGAAGTGTCTTGTAATTGATAATGATAATAAAACATAAATAAATGAATTGAACAAATAAATCTAGTTCAAATAAAATGCAGTATAATAGGTGAGTTGGCTCATGTTGTCACTTTAAGCACGAATTCTGGCCGACTCTATATTTACTACTCTATAACAGAAATATGTGTCTGGGGTTACCAGGAATGTGTGATATTAGAATGGGGTTATAACCCAATAAAGTTTGGGAACCACTGCTTTAGCCACACTAGCCCAAAACAAATGTGTTGCTTTAAAAATAAAACATCATTATTTAAATGCACATTTTCCATGGCAACCGTGTCATCTCTCACCCTATATAAGCGGTTAGAAAGAAAACAACCCGTTTTCCAGTAGTTGTGTCTGCAGTGCACTGTGCAGCCGACAAGGAAAACTTTCTCAAGAATCTCCAGCGACCCTTTCTGAACATTATCAATCCTTGTCTTTTTTTATTTATTTATTTATTTTAAACAGGAATAAATATTTGCTCCCTGTTTTTCCAATTTGCATTTTTTTTTTCTTGGCTACCTATGTTATAGCAATTTTTAAGTGTTTTGTGCAACCTCTTAATATTTTTTTCTTTTGTATGAAATTTGAATTCAAATAATTTGGAGAAATATGCGTCATTTTGTGTGTTTTTGGTGTCATTATGTGTGTTTTTGTATTTATTTTGTGTTCTTGTAATTTTGTGTATTTTTCTGTCATTTTCTGCATTTATGTTGTTGATTTGCACGTTTTTGGGGTCACTTTCTGTATTTTTGTTGTTGTTGTTTTCTGTATTTTCCTGTCTTTTTGTGTAACTTTGTTGACAGTTTGTTTGTCTTTGGAGCTATTCTGTAATGTTTTATATATATATATAGTGCTGCAGGTAATGTCTGGAGGTGTGTTCATGTTGATGGTGGCAGAAGGAAAGAAGCTGTTTTTGTCTCTGGAGGTTTTGGTCCTGATGTACTGAAACCTCCTTCCAGAAGGGAGAGATTGAAACAGTTTGTGACTGGGGTGGGAGGGGTCGCCCACAATCTTTCCAGCACGCCTCAGAATCCTGGAGGCGTACAGGTCCTGGAGGGAGGGCAGATTGGCAGCTTCTCTGCTGAGTGGATGATACGCTGCAGTCTGGCCTTGTCCTTGGCCGTAGCTTCAGCGTACCAGATGGTGATGGAGGAGCAGAGGATGGACTGGATGATGGAGCTGTAGAAGTTCACCATCATCTTTGTTGGCAGACTGAACTTCTTCAGCTGCTGCAGGAAGTACATCCTCTGCTGAGCTTTTTTGATGAGGGAGCTGATGTTCAGCTCCCACTTGAGATCCTGGGTGATGATGGTCCCCAGGAAGCAGAAGTACTCCACAGAGCTCACTGTAGAGTCTCCCAGGGTGAGGGGGGTAAGGGGGGCTGTGTTCTTCCTGAAGTCTGCTATCATCTCCACTGTCTTTAAAGCGTTGAGCTCCAGGTTGTTCTGGCTGCACCAGGACACCAGCCGGTCTGTCTCCACCTGTAGTCCGATTTGTCTCCATCAGAGATGAGACCGATGATGGTTGTGTCGTCTGCAAACTTCAGGAGTTTGACCGACTGGTGTGAGGAGGTGGAGCTGTTGGTGTACAGGGAGAAGAGCAGAGGAGAAGAACACAGCCCTGAGGAGATCAGTGCTGATTGTCCGGGGAGCAGAGATGGTTTTTCCCAGCTTCATGTGCTGCCTCCTGTCAGACAGGAAGTCTGTGATCCACCTGCAGGTGGAGTCTGGCACGTTCAGCTGGGAAAGCTTGCCCTGAAGGAGAGCTGGGATTATTGCATTAAAAGCAGAGCTGAAGTCCACAAACAGGATCCTGGCGTAGGAGCCTGGGGAGTCCAGGTGCTGGAGGATGAAGTGGAGAGCCAGGGTTACAGCATCGTCTACAGACCTGTTGGATCTGTAGGCGAACTGCAGGTGGTCCAGGTGGGGGTTGGTGATGTCCTTGATGTGGGAGAGCATGAGGCGTTCAAAGGACTTCATGGACCACAGATGTCAGAGCGACGGGTCTGTAGTCATTAAGTCCTGTGGTCCTCAGCTTTTTTGGGACAGGAACGATGGTGGAGGCCTTAAAAACAGGCTGGTACGGTGTGTGTCTCCAGTGAGGTGTTAAAAATGTCTGTGAACACTGGAGACAGCTGATCAGCACAGTGCTTCAAGGTGGAAGGAGAGACAGAGTCAGGTCCACAAACCTTATGGGGGTTTTGTCTCCTGAAAAGTCTATTTTCAATCTCTTTCTTTGATGTATAAAGGTGTCTCTGTGGGAGGGGGGAGGAGGGGGGAAGATAGGGGAGAGAGTCTCTGTAAGCAGCTGTCGTGAGACTCTAGTTGTGATGGGGGGGTGAAGGTGTTGGAGTAAGTCTGATCAGAGGTGTGAGGGGGATGGAGTCAGGTCTGTCCCAATGTCTGTCGAATCTACAATAGAACTCATTCATACTGTTGGCCATGCAGAGGTCGTTTGCAGAAGCAGGGGCTCTGGGCTTGTAGTTTGTTCTAGCTTCTGTCTCTCTCTCTGTGTGTGTGTGTGTGTGTGTGTGTGTGTGTGTGTGTGTGCGCGTGTGTGTTATTTATTATCTTTGTCACCTTGTTTATTTCTTTGTGTAACAGGACACCATTAACCATCCTGATGGATCATTTGGTCTAGGAGGAGGAGTGGAAGCAACTATTTCCAGAGGTTGCAGAAGTTGTGCAGCTCTATCCAGATGTTGCAGATGTTGTGCAGCTCTATCCAGATGTTGCAGATGTTGTGCACTGGGCGACTTACCCTGTGATGTCATCTCATGCTCCTCCTCTTTGTAGATGTCCTCCTCCATCGTTAACAGAGCTCCAAGTAAGAATCACTGAAACACATGGTGCCAATGTGGGCAACATCACAGCATACATTTGTTCATCCATTAAGAACAGACAGACCCTTCCTCATGCTTCTACTGTATATGACTCTGTTGTTGTTATAAACAGTTTTTAATGGATTTATTTAGATATTTTTATCCAGTCCTTATGTGGCATTGGAATATCACCCAGTTTGGTTTCTTTGACAGACCATAGCTGTGGTGTTTAGTTTTTTGGAGGATGGTTGATACCATGGTTGGGGTAAAACAAAATCATGTAATTGATAATTAATGACAATTATGAAATTATTATAATTGTAATTGTATTAGTATTTGGGAAGAAAAAAACAGTTGCTGTTGTAATCATAATCAAGTTGTAATTGAGTTCAGATAATTGACTTTGTAATAGTAATTGGCATGGAAATTCTTGAAAAACTGTCAGTGCCAAGGCACAAAAATGTAAAAATCTGGGAAAATGTGGAACAACACCCACATTTCAGAAATATGGCTGTATATAGTAAATCATAAAAATAGAAAAATAAATGGCAACAACATCAAGGCTGATGCTGTTGCCACTGTTGATTTTGCTGTTAACGTTGCCCTTGTTGTTGCTGCTGCTGTTGCTGTTGAAGTTGCTGCTGATATTTCCCTTGTTGTTGGTTCTGCTGATGCTGCTGCAGCTGTTGATGTTGCTGCTGACGTTGCCCTTGTTGTTGTTGCTGCTGATGCTGTTGACGCTGTTGATGTTGCTGCTGACGTTGCCTTTGTTGTTGAATCAGAAGACTCATCAGCTGTTCTCTATATTTTACGAGCATCAAGGACAGCAACGACATCTGCAGCAAGAACAACAAGGGCAACGTCAGCAGCAACATCAACAGCAACAATGGCAACAGCAACAATAAGTTTAATGTCAACAGCAACATCAGCAGCAACAACAAGATCAGTGTCAACCACAGCATCAGCAGCAACAAAAGGGCAATACCAGCAGCAACATCAACAGCAGCAGCAGCAGCAACAACAAGGGCAACATCAACAGGGGCAACTGTTGTTGTTGCTGTTGATGTTGTCATTGTCATTGCTGCTGCTGTCACTGTTGATGTTGCTGCTGACATTGCCCTTGTTGTTGTTGCTGCTGATGCTGTTGTTGTTGCTGATGTTGTCCTTTTATATTTATCTTTTATACATGAAAATATATTTTTGTATTTATTTGTATATGTATCTAAATGTATAATGAAAATGGGAAAATGACTTGCTTTCTAACTCACACACACACATCACAAAAAGGTATTAGAAATCTATTTATTCAGAGTCAATAAAAAATCATTGACCAATGTCAATGTGTGTGAACAGATTTTTTTTTTTTGGTGTTTTTTGTTTTTAAAAAAAAAATCTATAAAGAAGGAAACTGGGTTTTCAGAAATAACTCAGGAGAAGGTTTTCAAGATGTACAGGGACCAGGACTTGTAATGAAAGTGGACAATATCATTTTCTATTGGATATACAGTAGCTGCTGAATAATTATTTTGGTATATTCAAAAGTCCAACCTTCTTTTTTTAAAAAAAACTAAATTTTACAACCTATACGTTACTGACCCTTCCTTACATGTGAGTATATAAGCTGCATGTGAAGTCCAAAAATGCTGATTCTCATAAAAATATGGGCCAGAAGAGGCTGGAAGGGCTCAGATAGTTAACCAGTGAAACTTACACACAGGCAGATTTCATGATTTGGAGGTTTGGGGGTTGAACATGTTTGGGCCTTCAGTAAACAACTTAGCAAATGTCTCAGCTCCATGTCATTTGATCAGCTTTGAGCTTCTGTATGTACATAGACTGTTCACATCACTAATGATTAGTCACATATATGCTTTGGTTTTTGGCTGACAGTCTCTTGAAAAATTACTATTAACTATTTTCAGTGGCCCATAACTAAATGTGGGAATGTAAGAAAAAAACTGATCTCTTTTAATTTATAGTATAAAGATTAATCTTTTTGGGATACAAAACAATTTTTCTTAATGCAACTTCTTCATTTTTATTTTCCAACTTTGGAGCTATTTCACCACTCACTATAGAGGGTTTTCACAGCGCGTCATCACCACATAATCAAACTGGAAGTCGCCATATTGGAGGTACTCAGCAGGTAAATAAAGCAGATCCCGCGCGTGGAACGTGGAAAAAAATGGTGAATTATTGCCGTGTTTTTGGCTGGACCAATCGGTCAGACCGTAAAAAACATTTGGAGTTTTATAGACTGCCAAAAGATATAACAAATCAGGGAGAACAATGTCAAAAGTTATCAGAGGGAAGGAGGCGCTTGTGGTTTGCTAAACCAGAATCTACGAGGCAAAAATCTGGACAATGTCCACATTTGTTTGGCCCATTTTTTGTCAGGTAAGTGAATTGTTGATAGCTTAACTAAGTTTCTTGTGTGATAATAAGAATATAATTCATATTAAGCTACTGCATCTGGCATTATTGATATTTATATACATATAAAGTACCAAACGTGGCCCAGGTGTAACATAATTGGGCCAGTTCTGGCTGAAATATGGCAAGTTAGCATTAACAATTCTGGATATGATCCCAAACTGGCCCACATTTAAAGTGCCAAACATGGCCCACTTATCTTATATATAAACATATTTGGGCCAGTTCTGGCTGAATTGTGGCAAGTTAGCATCCACTAATCTTAATGTGAGCCTAAAGTGGCCCACATACCCACTGAGCAAGCAACGTCTATGGACGTCTAAGACGTCGGCCAGTCCAGGCCATAATCTATATCACAGCCATATTTAGTGAATAAATGACATTGAGATTATACGTCCAGCGTGACCCGATTCTGGACGTCTATAGACAACCAAAATGAGTTTGCAAATAGACGTTCCGCTAGGCCAGGGGTCTGCAAACTTTACTCTCAAAGGAGCCATTTTGTCTAATGTCACCTGGATTAAAGTCCCTTTAGAGGCGAAAAAATACTTTCTCAATAAAGACAATACAGTGTTTTAAATTCTCCAGTTCAAATTAGATCGAATCATTTTATGTAAACTATTTTTTTAAGTTAATATATTTGAAGGGCTACAAAACATGATCACATCAGTCAACACATGATAATTGATCATTTCTTGTAACATCGAGCATGCATATTGAACTAAATCAACTAAATTACATTATATTTTGTTCCAGAATATTCTTTTTGTTAAATATCTTACCAAGAATTTAAAATCTAAGGTTAGCCACAGGTGCAAGTGAAGTTGATGATCTGTAGAGGTTTCAGGAGGTGACGAAGGAAGGTGATTTATTTTTGGGTTAAAAAATTGATTTATTATGATTCTATTTGATGTCAATGTCATTAATAATCAATACTCTCTGTGAGAAATAACAATTCATTATTTTAATATTTTTTTAAAGCTATAGGGAGCGAGGCTCCAGAGCCCCAGGTTGCAGACCCCTGTGCTAGGCCATGATCTGGATGTCCATATCACAGCCAGAATTAGTTGATAGATGACATCGCAATTATACATCCACCGTGACCCGGTTCTGGACGTGTACAGACAACCAAAATGAGCTGCAAATAGACGTTCT
This sequence comes from Gouania willdenowi, assembly GCF_900634775.1. Lineage (NCBI taxonomy): Eukaryota > Metazoa > Chordata > Actinopteri > Blenniiformes > Gobiesocidae > Gouania > Gouania willdenowi. The sequence continues at coordinate 22,517,273 of NC_041064.1, forward strand.
GCTAGGCCATCATCTATACAGGTACTAATATGATAAAAAAAAAAATTTAATCATTACATGTTTAATTTAAAAAGTAATAATTTAAAAAATTGTATCAAAATAATATTTTATAAATGGACATTTATTTGCAATAAAAAATACGTACCAGATTTCCTTTTACAAATACACATCAAGAAATACTGCAAGTTGAAATCCCAGAACTAAACTACTGTGGAGGTACACATGGAGGACAGAAATAAGAAATGACCCAAAAAACAAAGTGGAATCAATAAATAATATTTATTACATGAGGACACTTCACAAGATATTTTAAGAACTACCACATTAAAATAGTTATACAAATGTGTCCAAAAGAAACGTTCAGAGATTGATTAAACTAACATATTCTAAAAAGCCTCTTCTCTCTCCTCTGCTCTTTTTTCTCTCTCATCCTCTTTCTTCTCCATCTCCCTCTCCCTCAAATAGGCCAACAGGTCCACTTCACTCCTCCTCTTCCTGCTGTTGTCTCCTTCTTCTGGCGGAGAGGCCACTGTTGCCACCGTTGATAAAACGGACGTGATGAGGTGGGGCATGGCTATACTGGGCCGTTGGCCCATCACTTCATCCATTGCCTCAAACCACTTCCAGGTGGCAGCAGTGGTCTCTCTTCCCTCTGTACTGACCCCTGTCCTGGGCGTCTTCAGTTCCTAGCAAACAGCACATTGGTTATTAGTTAATGATCCCAAAGCTTACCTGGTAATTGTGGTTTGACACTGTTGACAAACCAAACAACTATAGATCCAGACAATAGTGTTTTTTTTTTTTTTTTTAATCAAACCTTGTACTTTTGCTTTAGGTTTTCCCATTTCTTCTCCAGCCAACCTGCCTCCACCTTCCCCTGCAGGTTGTGGACCTTGATGAAAATGCCAAAAAAAATTACAGGATTAGAATAGGAAATGTGGGCTTTGTTGCAATAGATGTTTGTGAATAATAATGACAAAACCATATGCAAGGCACATTTAATTTTTTTAGCACTATACATACAAGGCAATGCACTCTATATGATGAAAACAAAACATTTAACAGCTTACCAATCAATAACAGACCATCAACAGCAAAACAACTGCAATCACAAGACAATTAATGTATATACTTATGAATTAACACTTTTGCTTTTAACAGCAATTGCTAACTTTCCAGTGCATTGATTGATTGATAGATTGATTATTGATATGCTCGCGCTAGGTATTGATTTTTAGTTGTTTATTTTTTTATTTACTCATTTATTTTATTTTATTTTTCAAAACCTTTTATGTTTTTTCACTAAAATGTCCAGGTCGGTCTTCACAGAAATTTTGTCACAAAGAACCAATATTTTGTTTATTGGAATATTGCACTGGTGTTACTGGTAAGAAAGACCCTATTTTTTGTTTACAGAAAGCACTATTGGAAATACTTATTCATTTGCATTAGTACACTTATTTACAAAAATGTTGCACTAAAATAGTGTCACTTTTTTAATTTATTGTCTTTCAGAGATATCAAATACATTTTTTTTATTTTTTCACTTAATCTTTTTTTTTCGTTATGTCAGATTATTGTAGACTGATTTCTGACCAATATATCGATAATCACAGTATTGTCATATTTTGAGATAATTGCTATTGTGAGCTTTGTATCATGTATTGTATCGTATTGTGAAGTACCCAGAGGTTCCCACCCCTATTCTAAATCACTTGTCTCAACAAACTACAGTACAGATCAGATCACATAAATCTACATAGGCACAAACAAATGATTAATGTCTATTATCTCAACCAGAGAAGCAACAAATAATTAAAACAATGCAAAATTTCCAAGACTAATCTCTGGAGAGTAAATTGTGATGTTACACTGAGCTGTAGCGTTACGTCATTACTCTGAACTAATTCACAATTACCACATTGTACGACGCGACTTTCTTACTAACTCAAAACCTCTCTGGGCCACGTTTCGACGACCCGTGAAAAGGTTGTTTTTGTCGTACTGCCATTCATAAAGCCGTCTGGTGTCCTCATCGGTCCTTTCGGGAAACAAAACTCACGTTCTGTATTGTTATGCGTCAATAGGGATGCTTCTATATCATTATCACAGCAGGCCACACAAATGCTAAAGAAACACACATAACAATATTTAATCTAAGTTCCTAACAGATCCTGGCCGGAAAATATGCTTGATGACTTACCATAATATCATTTAAAAAGAATAAAGTTGTAGTGGGCAGTCTGCAGCTAACTCTGGCATACAGCTAATTACTAGCAAGCAGCTAACTTTAGCAGGCAGCAACAAATATCCTCAACGCATTACATTATGCCTTGACCAATCCTTGGACCGGCTTCCTCCATCTCCGCGTTGAAGTGACGCTTGCAAGTCGCAATGCATCATGGGGCGGTTGAGTGCGCGTGTAGTGTACATCCATGTACACTTAAAAATATGTCCGGAAATAGTACAAATCCGGTATTTCTGACGGCCATAATCTGTGCAAACTATAGAATAGGACGCACTTTAGACGCCATACTGAGTGCGAATAGTGCAAATAGTGCGCTTTTTCGGACACAGCCATAGTGTACAACCGGGTATATCTGACGGCCATAATCTGTGCACACTATTGGAATGGGACCACTACGCACTAAATATGAGTGACAATAGTGCGTACTGCACCATTTCGAAAACGGCCAATGTTTTAATCATCATCACGGTGGCAAAGTGCCTGGTGAAGGGGTGAATTCAAACCCACCCACCAAGGATGCACAACTGTATCCGGGATAGATACATCTTCAAGGAGGAAAACATCAACCTTCCGGGACCTCCAGCGGGCCCATTTCGAACTCTATCCAAAAACCAAGCACATATTCAGACTCAGGGGAATAAAACAAGTCTGCTGATACTACATTTTTTAAAAAATGAAGACTTTTTATTAACCCCAAAAATAGGGCCTTTTTGGCTTTAGCGGGCGCAATTTGAACTTTACCCAAAGACCAAGCACATATTCGGACTCGAGGTGACCAGACCTTTCCGTTGATACCATGATTGGCCCATTCCGAGCACTTTTAAAACAGTATTTTACATATGAATATTGCATTTATCCATGGTTGAATTATGTATATGTATCGCACGATTACACGTGAATTAGCGAGATCTTATGAGTCCTTGCTGCAACAGATGCTCAGCAAAACTGGAGGCGGTGGGGATTGATGGACTGCAGATTGCGCTGAAGTTACACAGCTGAGCAGTTTCGGTGCAGATACACATCCAGTGGAAATCCAGGATAAGGCTCTGTGCAGCAAGGAGCTGTTTACACACTTTCTAAAAGCGACAAGTCCCGAATGTGGTTAGCGACATGAAAACATTTTGTCACACATTTCAGCCTTAATGAAGGGAAAAGTCAATAGTGGTAAAAAATATTTGTGCTAGTGATTAATAAAAGGGTCTTTGTGGCATTTTTCTCCATCTGTTTATTATTTGAATGATCTGGAATACAAGTCATTTCAAAACACCATAGGTAAAGTTTGACACTTTGAGATGTCTTATGTCCTATTTAGGACATCCGTTCTTATCCTTGGTTTCCACCTGCACATGAAAAACAATGGATCTCTTCCCAACCGGAGTGTGTCAGTGTTGTTCTCCTGAGGTAGTGTCACATGCACATCCTCCTCATCCCATATTTGCAGAAAAACTTGGTCGACTGCCCCAGGTACCTGGTCACACAAGTGACAGTACTTGCTGATGTTTCTCACAATGTTGCTGTTATTTCTGGATATGTAGGCCTCTGCTTTTGTCTGGATTAAAATTGTTTCATGGTTAGTCTTTCTCGCTGATCCGAAACCAGAACTCATTTCTTGGGGCTTGTGTGCCGCTCCTGATGGTGGGCTCGTGAGGCCATGAAATCTTCGTATTTCTTACGCCATATGGACGGCTTTGGTTGGGTTGGTTTCAGGAAGATTTCAGTTCCTCCTGTTCTCTGCCTGCGGGAGTCAAAAACCTTTCTCCTTTTTGCCAGTAACTTTTGGCAGATTTCTCTATGCTTCTCTCGGTCTTCGGGGAAGAATCGTCTTATACAGATTTTGCATTGAACCAGATCCAAAGGGAGGGGGGCAGTGCCGTCGTTGGGCATCTGTGCATGTTGCTCCTTGCAGATCTGAATGTGTCTGTCTGCTGCACTTTTTTTGAACCTCCACTGACAGTAAGGACACTGGATGTAGTCTGGGTCATAGGGGTGAGGTGGGGGTGGAGGCAGCGATGTTCCATCCTTCATGGCTGCACTGAAAATCTTTGCTGCTCGAACACAAGAAATTAAATCTTTGTTGTTCTTGCGCCAATTTGATGGCTTTTTGGGAGGTTCGGCTTTTGGTTGGGTTGGTTCCAGGACAGAGAATACAGTTCCTCTTGTTCTCTGACTGCGGGAGTCGAAAACGTATTTCTTTTTAGCCTTTGACATTTGGCAGAAATTCGTATGTTTCTTCAAGACGTCGGGGAGGAATGTTCTCTCACAGATGTTACATTGAACCAGATCCACAGGGGGGGGCCCAGTGCCATCTTCAAATTTTTCCATCATTGGGTGTCGATTGCTTGATGCTTTTTAATGTATCTTCTCTCTGACTCTCTCCACTGAGCTCTAAACAGAATGAAAGTACTGTTTCTGTGGATAACAGGAGCTAAAACATAGAACCATAGAAGCTACGTGATGATGTCACCCAGGAGGCTCCGCCCTATGTAGCTAAGGAACGTCTTGTGTCAGGGTGTGGCATCTGTGGTGGTGGTGGTAGTGGTGGTGGTGGTGGTGGGGGGGGTTGGAGTTGTTGTGGGGTGGCAGTGCCCGGTTTGGCCTGCTTGTGTGCACTAGTCGTTTCTAGCATTCCAAACACACTAATGCATAACTTCACTTATTTACAGTTTCTGAGTCAATTATCAACCCTTTACCCTAAATAACAATATTGAAATAAACAATCTGTGCATATTTACATCCATGCAGTTCCCATATACAATGGTGTCAGTATAACTAACAAACACAGATTTAACATCTGCTTAAAAGAATAATGTACCTAGTTACATAGTTTGTCACTGCTGATCATTACCTGCAACATGTATTTACCCAGTATTTTAATAGTGTAAGGCCTGGTTCACATTTTAAACATTGTATTACTTGTATGGTTTGTGTACAAATAACTGAACACTTTTACTAGCAGCTTTACCCAACAAAATCACCCAACTGTTGTTACAAAATATTTACAGATGCTTAACACAATAAACTCTTAAGTATATTAAAATATAAGGAGCCTACACATCAATAAATTCTAGGTCGCCATTTTGACAACCTTCTAAATGTGGACCGCTACAAGGACGGGCAGTAAACATCTAATCTGGCCAAAGAAATATACTTCGCACACTCAATCTAACCAAATTATCCTGTCTCACAGGTATTCAAAAGGCTTCAAATGTTTGGGTGAATATTACACACAATTTAGAAGACACGATGATCTGTCAGTTTTATCGTTCCGCAGGCCGCATAAAGTCTGAGGAACGGAAAGCTGAAAGCCCATATTAAGCAATGCTCTCCCGAGACAACACTTTCCTCTTGAGGCCAAAATGGAAAACTGCACCATCTGTGCAGGCTGTCTACACTATGTTAAATGTGGCCCCACTACTTAAAAAAAAACTTACAAAAAAACAAACATAAGGATTACCAATTGTGACCATACATTTGTAGGCGTAAATGAACGTATTTTATTGCATAATTGTGACCATCACCAGCCCTCCCTAAGGAAGGGTAAGAAACACTATTATAGGGAGGATATAAAAAGAGAGGGCAGTGTTACACGTAAGTGAGGGGGAAGGAACCAGAGAAGAGGAGGTCAGGGTAGGAAAATGGAAGGGGTGGGGAAGAATCAAGTGTTTTAAGGTGAGAATGAGATGTGATGTTATCGTTGTGCATAATGTGCTTATTGTGTTGTGTAATCAGTTCAGCCAGTTTGGTGACAAGTGGAGAAATGTAAGGTGGTGTATAATGGATAATGGTGGTGGTCGTGAACAGAGAGAAGGAGGGAGTAATTATACCAAAAACTGGTATTTGAGATCAACGTGTCTAAGGTTAAACCCAATGCAAGCTTATCCCACAGCCCAAGGCCAGTGCATCCTTGACCAATGTTAGTGCAAGGACCGCTTCTGCAAACCCAGGCGCCGCCTCGAGCCCAAAAAAACCTGCCAGGCCGGCCAAAACGAAGGGAGCCAAAGAGCCCCAGGCCACCCCCATGACTGAGCAGCCTCCCTAGAAGCACAAGAGATCCCAGGCCGTGAGGCAGCCAACGCCCACATACACACACCCGAGAAGTCCCAAAAGAGCCGAGAACCCAGTGCGCCCCGCCACCGCCCCCAACTTAGAACATTAAGGAGCCCCACGCCCAGGAGACAGCCAGGACTGCCCCGGACAGGCAGCCAGCGGGCGCCTACCAGCAGAGACCGGACCCCAGGCCAGAAGGAACTGGAACAGGAGTTGCCCGCCCAAGGATGACAGCCGCTTTCTTGGCCGCCTGGGGCACCAAGGTGATGCTGCATGTTGCCTCACTGGCACCCCAGATCAGCCTTCATTGATGTTTTACAGAACCATGCTTGTGGATGTGCTTAAGGTGTAAATGGTTCACATCAGGTATTGATTCTTTCAGTATTTTGGGCCAAATTAATCCTTTTTTGTAGGACTTGCTAATAAAACCTAAAATCAACATTTCCCTGTGGAATAGTCCGGCCAAAGTGTCAAGGACGGTGATAGGGAAACAACATCAGAAGTCCTCTTTGCCTTTTTAGTGCTTTTATTTACAGTGTTTCTTTAAAAGCAACACGTGTTCTCCAAAATGACATGTCAAAGCACAATCATCTTTACTTGGCAGACACATGTTTGTAGCAGCATGGCCTCCCCTCTCTTTTTTCCCCTTCATCCAAACTCTCCTGGCTTTTAAAGCATGACTCATTAGATGAGTAGCTGCACCTGTTGGTGGATCACTTAATTCAAGGGACAAAGCCACACTTCCTTTAATTACAAAACAAAAGAATCAAACTCTGAAATTTACATTAAATCATTTACACAACTAAATGACTTAAATAAAGAAATGATGTCAATATACTTGATAAATAATCCTTACAAGTTACCAAAGAAAATAACAATCAAAGAAGAAAAATCCCCTCAGTTGGTGATGTCACCAGAGATGTCTCTGGTGACGTCACCAACTCTGACCATGCAGGGAATGATGATCCTGCTCACTAAACACAAACAAACACATTTAGTTATACATGAAGAAACAAACGAATAGTTAATAAACAAAGACTAAATAAAGATGTTTAAATAAACTGTGTTGCTTTGAATTACTATGCTTTGATGTAAACTATCACTAAATGCTGACACAAACAATAGTGTTTGCAAATGTTATAAAAGCAAAAGTAAGTTACAGCTAAATTAATAAAAAATACAAAATAATATACTGTATGACAATAACTGACAATGGTGTGAATCCCTTCATCCACTTTGTCACATTCCCCCCAAATGTTGAATACATATGGCATGTGGGCATTTCAAGCATACATAATCCACATAATATCAAGCCAAAACAAAACCTCAACTTGTATTTTTTGTGGAGTTGGCTATGTAGAGTTTATACTGATGTTTAATAAATGGAACAAAGTTTGCAGTGGGATATTTTCTAACAGAATCCATCCAGTTTGTGTCTAGAGAGATTAAACTTCATTCCAAGGAGCTAAGAATCTCAAAGCTGCTGCTATGACTAATGTTTAGTCTGAACAACAAGTCTAGTAATGAAGTGTCTTGTAATTGATAATGATAATAAAACATAAATAAATGAATTGAACAAATAAATCTAGTTCAAATAAAATGCAGTATAATAGGTGAGTTGGCTCATGTTGTCACTTTGAGCACGAATTCTGGCCGACTCTATATTTACTACTCTATAACAGAAATATGTGTCTGGGGTTACCAGGAATGTGTGATATTAGAATGGGGTTATAACCCAATAAAGTTTGGGAACCACTGCTTTAGCCACACTAGCCCAAAACAAATGTGTTGCTTTAAAAATAAAACATCATTATTTAAATGCACATTTTCCATGGCAACCGTGTCATCTCTCACCCTATATAAGCGGTTAGAAAGAAAACAACCCGTTTTCCAGTAGTTGTGTCTGCAGTGCACTGTGCAGCCGACAAGGAAAACTTTCTCACGAATCTCCAGCGACCCTTTCTGAACATCATCAGCCAGAAATTCACAGATCATCAATCCTTGTCTTTTTTTATTTATTTATTTATTTATTTATTTTCAACAGGAATAAATATTTGCTCCCTGTTTTTCCAATTTGCATTTTTTTTTTCTTGGCTACCTATGTTATAGCAATTTTTAAGTGTTTTGTGCAACCTCTTAATATTTTTTTCTTTTGTACGAAATTTGAATTCAAATCATTTGGAGAAATATGCGTCATTTTGTGTGTTTTTGGTGTCATTATGTGTGTTTTTGTATTTATTTTGTGTTCTTGTAATTTTGTGCATTTTTCTGTCATTTTCTGCATTTATGTTGTTGATTTGCGCATTTTTGGGGTCACTTTCTGTATTTTTGTTGTTGTTGTTTTCTGTATTTTCCCGTCTTTTTGTGTAACTTTGTTGACAGTTTGTTTGTCTTTGGAGCTATTCTGTAATGTTTTGCTGTTTCTAGTGTTTTTGCAGTCATTTTGTTTGTTTAAGTAGTTGTTGTGTCTGTCTTTGTGTAGTCTTTTTTTTTTCTTCACGTTTTTGTGCATTTTACTGTTGATTTACGTGTTTTGGGAGTTATTTTGTGTATGATTATTTTTATATTCCTTCTAGAATCAGATCCATAATTGTTTTAATGACCAAGTACAGTTTTTAGGACAGTACAAGGAATTTGACTTGGTTGTCGGTGCGCGAAACAAAAAAAACAAAGAAAACCACAAACAAAGAAACAACCCAGCAACAATAATAATAATAATAATAATAATAATAATAATAATAATAATAATAATAATAATAATAATGATAAATATAAAGGATGAGGGATAAATAAAGGAATGATAGAGAATAAAGGATAAATATGATAAATTATATATATATATATAGTGCTGCAGGTAATGTCTGGAGGTGTGTTCATATGGATGGTGGTAGAAGGAAAGAAGCTGTTTTTGTCTCTGGAGGTTTTGGTCCTGATGTACTGAAACCTCCTTCCAGAAGGGAGAGATTGAAACAGTTTGTGACCGGGGTGGGATTGGGTCGCCCACAATCTTTCCAGCACGCCTCAGAATCCTGGAGGCGTACAGGTCCTGGAGGGAGGGCAGATTGTAGCTTCTTTGCTGAGTGGATGATAGGCTGCAGTCTGGCCTTGTCCTTGGCCGTAGCTTCAGCGTACCAGATGGTGATGGAGGAGCAGAGGATGGACTGGATGATGGAGCTGTAGAAGTTCACCATCATCTTTGTTGGCAGACTGAACTTCTTCAGCTGCTGCAGGAAGTACATCCTCTGCTGAGCTTTTTTGATGAGGGAGCTGATGTTCAGCTCCCACTTGAGGTCCTGGGTGATGATGGTCCCCAGGAAGCAGAAGTACTCCACAGAGCTCACTGTAGAGTCTCCCAGGATGAGGGGGGTGAGGGGGGCTGTGTTCTTCCTGAAGTCTGCTATCATCTCCACTGTCTTTAAAGCGTTGAGCTCCAGGTTGTTCTGGCTGCACCAGGACACCAGCCGGTCTGTCTCCCACCTGTAGTCCGATTTGTCTCCATCAGAGATGAGACCGATGATGGTTGTGTCGTCTGCAAACTTCAGGAGTTTGACCGACTGGTGTGAGGAAGTGCAGCTGTTGGTGTACAGGGAGAAGAGCAGAGGAGAAAGAACACAGCCCTGAGGAGATCCAGTGCTGATTGTCCGGGGAGCAGAGATGGTTTTTCCCAGCTTCACGTGCTGCCTCCTGTCAGACAGGAAGTCTGTGATCCACCTGCAGGTGGAGTGTGGCACGTTCAGCTTGGAAAGCTTGCCCTGAAGGAGAGCTGGGATTATTGCATTAAAAGCAGAGCTGAAGTCCACAAACAGGATCCTGGCGTAGGAGCCTGGGGAGTCCAGGTGCTGGAGGATGAAGTGGAGAGCCAGGTTTACAGCATCGTCTACAGACCTGTTGGATCTGTAGGCGAACTGCAGGGGGTCCAGGTGGGGGTTGGTGATGTCCTTGATGTGGGAGAGCATGAAGCGTTCAAATGACTTCATGACCACAGATGTCAGAGCGACGGGTCTGTAGTCATTAAGTCCTGTGGTCCTCAGCTTTTTTGGGACAGGAACGATGGTGGAGGCCTTAAAACAGGCTGGTACGGTGTGTGTCTCCAGTGAGGTGTTAAAAATGTCTGTGAACACTGGAGACAGCTGATCAGCACAGTGCTTCAAGGTGGAAGGAGAGACAGAGTCAGGTCCACAAGCCTTATGGGGGTTTTGTCTCCTGAAAAGTCTATTTTCATCTCTTTCTTTGATGTATAAAGGTGTCTCTGTGGGAGGGGGGAGGAGGGGGGAAGATAGGGGAGAGAGTCTCTGTAAGCAGCTGTCGTGAGACTCTAGTTGTGATGGGGGGGTGGGGTGAAGGTGTTGGAGTAAGTCTGATCAGAGGTGTGAGGGGGATGGAGTCAGGTCTGTCCCAATGTCTGTTGAATCTACAATAGAACTCATTCATACTGTTGGCCATGCAGAGGTCGTTTGCAGAAGCAGGGGCTCTGGGCTTGTAGTTTGTTCTAGCTTCTGTCTCTCTCTCTCTGCGTGTGTGTGTGTGTGTGTGTGTGTGTGTGTGTGTGTGTGTGTGTGTGTGTGTCTTATTTATTATCTTTGTCTCCTTGTTTATTTCTTTGTGTAACAGGACACCATTAACCATCCTGATGGATCATTTGGTCTAGGAGGAGGAGTGGAAGCAACTATTTCCAAAGGTTGCAGATGTTGTGCAGCTCTATCCAGATGTTGCAGATGTTTTGCACTGGGCGACTTACCCTGTGATGTCATCTTATGCTCCTCCTCTTTGTAGATGTCCTCCTCCATCGTTAACAGAGCTCCAAGTAAGAATCACTGAAACACATGGTGCCAATGTGGGCAACATCACAGCATACATTTGTTCATCCATTAAGAACAGACAGACCCTTCCTCATGCTTCTACTGTATATGACTCTGTTGTTGTTATAAACAGTTTTTAATGGATTTATTTAGATATTTTTATCCAGTCCTTATGTGTCATTGGAATATCACCCAGTTTGGTTTCTTTGACAGACCATAGCTGTGGTGTTTAGTTTTTTGGAGGATGGTTGATACCATGGTTGGGGTAAAAAAAAATCATGTAATTGATAATTAATGACAATTATGAAATTATTATAATTGTAATTGTATTAGTATTTGGGAAGAAAAAAACAGTTGCTGTTGTAATCATAATCAAGTTGTAATTGAGTTCAGATAATTGACTTTGTAATAGTAATTGGCATGGAAATTCTTGAAAAACTGTCAGTGCCAAGGCACAAAAATGTAAAAATCTGGGAAAATGTGGAAGAACACCCACATTTCAGATATATGGCTGTATATAGTAAATCATAAAAATAGAAAAATAAATGGCAACAACATCAAGGCTGATGCTGTTGCCACTGTTGATTTTGCTGTTAACGTTGCCCTTGTTGTTGCTGCTGCTGTTGCTGTTGAAGTTGCTGCTGATATTGCCCTTGTTGTTGTTTCTGCTGATGCTGCTGCAGCTGTTGATGTTGCTGCTGACGTTGCCCTTGTTGTTGTTGCTGCTGATGCTGTTGACGCTGTTGATGTTGCTGCTGACGTTGCCTTTGTTGTTGAATCAGAAGACTCATCAGCTGTTCTCTATATTTTACGAGCATCAAGGACAGCAACGACATCTGCAGCAAGAACAACAAGGGCAACGTCAGCAGCAACATCAACAGCAACAATGGCAACAGCAACAACAAGTTTAATGTCAACAGCAACATCAGCAGCAACTACAGCATCAGCAGCAACAACAAGATCAGTGTCAACCACAGCATCAGCAGCAACAAAAAGGGCAATACCAGCAGCAACATCAACAGCAGCAGCAGCAACAACAACAAGGGCAACATCAACAGGGGCAACTGTTGTTGTTGCTGTTGATGTTGTCATTGTCATTGCTGCTGCTGTCACTGTTGATGTTGCTGCTGACATTGCCCTTGTTGTTGTTGCTGATGATGCTGTTGTTGTTGCTGATGTTGTCCTTTTATATTTATCTTTTATACATGAAAATATATTTTTGTATTTATTTGTATATGTATCTAAATGTATAATGAAATAATATTTGAACTAAGTGGGAAAATGACTTGCTTTCTAACTCACACACACACATCACAAAAAGGTATTAGAAATCTATTTATTCAGAGTCAATAAAAAATCATTGACCAATGTCAATGTGTGTGAACAGATTTTTTTTTTTTGGTGTTTTTTGTTTTTAAAAAAAAATCTATAAAGAAGGAAACTGGGTTTTCAGAAATAACTCAGGAGAAGGTTTTCAAGATGTACAGGGACCAGGACTTGTAATGAAAGTGGACAATATCATTTTCCATTGGATATACAGTAGCTGCTGAATAATTATTTTGGTATATTCAAAAGTCCAACCTTCTTTTTTTAAAAAAAACTAAATTTTACAACCTATACGTTACTGACCCTTCCTTACATGTGAGTATATAAGCTGCATGTGAAGTCCAAAAATGCTGATTCTCATAAAAATATGGGCCAGAAGAGGCTGGAAGGGTTCAGATAGTTAACCAGTGAAACTTACACACAGGCAGATTTCATGATTTTGAGGTTTGGGGGTTGAACATGTTTGGGCCTTCAGTAAACAACTTAGCAAATGTCTCAGCTCCATGTCATTTGATCAGCTTTGAGCTTCTGTATGTACATAGACTGTTCACATCACTAATGATTAGTCACATATATGCTTTGATTTTTGGCTGACAGTCTCTTGAAAAATTACTATTAACTATTTTCAGTGGCCCATAACTAAATGTGGGAATGTAAGAAAAAAATCTGATCTCTTTTAATTTATAGTATAAAGATTAACCTTTTTTGGGATACAAAACAATTTTTCTTAATGCAACTTCTTCATTTTTATTTTCCAACTTTGGAGCTATTTCACCACTCACTATAGAGGGTTTTCACAGCGCGTCATCACCACATAATCAAACTGGAAGTCGCCATATTGGAGGTACTCAGCAGGTAAATAAAGCAGATCCCGAGCGTGGAAGGTGGAAAAAAATGGTGAATTGTTGCCGTGTTTTTGGCTGGACCAATCAGTCAGACCGTAAAAAACATTTGGAGTTTTATAGACTGCCAAAAGATATAACAAATCAGGGAGAACAATGTCAAAAGTTATCAGAGGGAAGGAGGCGCTTGTGGTTTGCTAAACCAGAATCTACGAGGCAAAAATCTGGACAATGTCCACATTTGTTTGGCCCATTTTTGTCAGGTAAGTGAATTGTTGATAGCTTAACAAAGTTTCTTGTGTGATAATAAGAATATAATTCATATTAAGCTACTGCATCTGGCAATATTGATATTTATATACATATAAAGTACCAAACGTGGCCCAGGTGTAACATAATTGGGCCAGTTCTGGCTGAAATATGGCAAGTTAGCATTAACAATTCTGGATATGATCCCAAACTGGCCCACATTTAAAGTGCCAAACATGGCCCACTTATCTTATATATAAACATATTTGGGCCAGTTCTGGCTGAATTGTGGCAAGTTAGCATCCACTAATCTTAATGTGAGCCTAAAGTGGCCCACATACCCACTGAGCAAGCAACGTCTATGGACGTCTAAGACGTCGGCCAGTCCAGGCCATAATCTGGACGTCTATATCACAGCCATATTTAGTGAATAAATGACATTGAGATTATACGTCCAGCGTGACCTGATTCTGGACGTCTATAGACAACCAAAATGAGTTGCAAATAGACGTTCCGCTAGGCCAGGGGTCTGCAAACTTTACTCTCAAAGGAGCCATTTTGTCTAATGTCACCTGGATTAAAGTCCTTTTAGAGGCGAAAAAATACTTTCTCAATAAAGACAATACAGTGTATTAAATTCTCCAGTTCAAATTATATCGAATCATTTTATGTAAACAATTTTTTAAGTTAATATATTTGAAGGGCTACAACACATGATCACGTCAGTCAACACATGATAATTGATCATTTCTTGTAACATCGAGCATGCATATTGAACTAAATCAACTAAATTACATTATATTTTGTTCCAGAATATTCTTTTTGTTAAATATCTTACCAAGAATTTAAAACCTAAGGTTAGCCACAGGAGCAAGTGAAGTTGATGATCTGTAGAGGTTTCAGGAGGTGACGAAGGAAGGTGATTTATTTTTGGGTTAAAAAATTGATTTATCATGATTCTATTTGATGTCAATGTCATTAATAATCAATACTCTCTGTGAGAAATAACAATTCATTATTTTAATATTTTTTTAAAGCTATAAGGAGCGAGGCTCCAGAGCCCCAGGTTGCAGACCCCTGTGCTAGGCCATGATCTGGATGTCCATATCACAGCCAGAATTAGTTGATAGATGACATCGCAATTATACGTCCACCGTGACCCGGTTCTGGACGTGTACAGACAACCAAAATGAGTTGCAAATAGACGTTCTGCTAGGCCATCATCTATACAGGTACTAATATGATAAAAAAAAAAAAAATAATCATTACATGTTTAATTTAAAAAAGTAATAATTTAAAAATTGTTATCAAAATAATATTTTATAAATGCACATTTATTTGCAATAAAAAATACGTACCAGATTTCCTTTTACAAATACACATCAAGAAATACTGCAAGTTGAAATCCCAGAACTAAACTACTGTGGAGGTACACATGGAGGACAGAAATAAGAAATGACCCAAAAAAACAAAGTGGAATCAATAAATAATATTTATTACTTAAGGATACGTCACATGATGCTTTAAGAATAACCACGTTAAAATAGTTATACAAATGTGTCTAAAAGCAACATTCAGAGATTAATAAACTAACATTCTAAAAAGCCTTGTGTCAAAAACAATCTTGCAATTATGTCAGCCCTGCCGTTCCTTTTTAACAGGACCTGTATTTTACATACATCCACTAAGTAACTAAATATACTTGGGCTCTGGTTCAAACACTTCGGCGATTAGAGCATCCGTAGGCTGCACTTTTTTTTAAAACAAGTTAAATCTGGTCTGCACCTACCCCCCAAACAATAATAATAATAATAATAATAATAATAATAATAATAATAATAATAATAATAATAATTTTAAAAGGTATAATAAACATGAAACACACCCTTTACAATCATTGAACATGTTTTCTCTTAATTAAATGCTATTATAAAAAATCAGCAACTATACCAGCTGATCTTCTGCCCATATTCATGCATATTTGTATTTATTTTATTTGAATTATTGTTCAATTCTATATAATTCCATTGTGTTGTTTGCACATTGTGTTCTTTGGTTTTAAGATTTGTGTTATTGACTAGTGCAGTTTCAGCGCAAGGAAACTTTTACATTTTATTTTAACTTTTGATTGCACTGTTTTGCATTGCTTTTGGATTTTGCACCATTGTTGTTGTTATCATCTTTTACATCTTTTACTCTCTTATGTCGGATTCCTATCAGTAGAAACTGGAAAGCACTTCTGGAGCAGTTCACATGCACATGTGAGGTTTCCATGCAGTTCTCTCTGCTTTGATGTGCTGTGTGCCTGTTCCTTTAAGACACGGAGCTGCTGCTGCTCTGCTGTAGCATCTTCTGTGCAGGAGGAACGATGGCGATCAGCGCGGCTGGGAATCCTTCAAAGTGGGAATAATGGAGCAGACAGGACGAAATCATGACACGACCTGATGGATGCACAACCCACTGATGTCTTCGATAATGGTGGTGAGGTTTTTCTGGATGTCGCTATCATTGATGGACAATGTATAAGAAAAAAAAAAAAAAAACAGGTGTGTGCGTGTGTGTGCATGTGCGCGCACGCACGCACACATAACAGATGTTTACATAAATAACTAAGGATGGGATGATGATCAATTTTTAACACGTCACAAATATTTTTGACTCCCTAAAAATGCCACTAGTCTTTTTCTCCTCTAACAGACAGCATGTGTGAGTGAGCTCTGTAGTGTGGCTTGTTTAGGGAAAGATCTAAGAAGTTACAAAAGCATCGACTCCTAAAATGAGTATTTCATAATTGAATACAAAATAAGCTATAAAAAATATCTCAGAAAGATGTTAAAAATGTCAAGAAGGACACTGTGTGACTGCACTCTATGAATAATATCAAATACTTGTATGATGTGATTTGTAATGTGTGATTGTATAAATAAAAACAAGTAAAAAAAAAAAAAAAAAAGATATATTTTGACATAGGCGATATTGTCATTTTCTATATCGCCAAAATAGAAAACTCTATATATCTATATTGCCCAGCCCTAAGCAGTAGGATAAAGCAAAAACAAATGTAAGATTCATGGGCATTAATCATGTTAGTATATTTGATACCAATTGGGATATAGTAATAATCAGTAATTACATACATTACTCATGTGGAGAACATGCAAAATCCACATATTAGGGCCCAAGCCCTAAGTCTTCAGTGCCTTAGGTATTTAGGTAAGAAATGAGCATAATTTTTATTTATCCTGTTAATCAGCTGTAACCTTTGGGAACAAAATGTCCCTTTTTACAGTCAGCACAAATTATTGTTAATGCTACCATTAGGCAGTGCCTCTCTATATTTAAAGCTAGGGTAGGCGATTTCCTCCAGATACACTTCTTAAGTTTTTGGTTGAAAATGTCTTTGGATGTCCTGACAGAAATTAAGATCTTATGTGCTCTGAAAAAAGAACGAAGAAAATCCATCATCTGTAGCAGATGTAAATCTGTAATAACTTCGACCAATGGAAAAAAACAAACCGTTTTTTTAACCAATCACGTCTCCCTGCTCGTTCTCGGCCCCTCGCATGCACGAGCTCACACTGAAAGCGCGTCATCGCTGACAGAGTTAAAACAGAGTTTTTGATCACGTTTTTTAACATATATAACGTAGTTTCTACACAATACAAGCGATGAGCTGAGCTCCTCTTCTGCAGCAGCTGTGCGCGTGCATGTGAGTGAGACAGAGCACAGGGGGGAGGGGGGAGGGGGGTAAAGGCGGAGCCATCAGGGAAGCTACATTCAAAATCATGCTAGTTTTTGAAAATCGCCGACACTACCTTTAAGATTATTACATTACTCTCTGGTGGAGAGAATGTGTAATACACTGTTGTAGGCTTTGACTAATTTTTTTTATCCGAGGCCTACGTGACGGCATTACTTATGTGAATGAATGTCCTCCTGTATTTATCAGCATAGACACCACTATTATAAGCCCTGACCAGATGTTAACCTAGCTATCAAACCTCAGCTCTCCAGAATAAGCTACCTCCTACCACAGTCAATAAAAAGGTTAAACTGCACACTTTGAAACCACACTTTGCATTATAAAGCTATCTGATAAAGTCCCTGCTGATGCAGTATAAACCCCTTGTGTCTTGTTGCTGGTCTTCCCACAATGACCTGTGACATCAAATGTTTTTGCACATCTTAATCATCTTTCTTACTTTAAAAAAAAGAGAGAGAATCATATTTGCTCGTAACACAGCATTTTTCCTTTTGTTTGTTTACTCAAATAATGTATACAAAAATCAAATATTATTCAAAGCAGTTTCTATTTTAATGCAATATTTTAGCTTTTTTTTTTATAAAACAAAAGCAATACATCAACAAAATGAAGGAAAACCAAATTACTATAATTTGACTTTGTCAAAATGTCTTGGAATCTCTAATATTTAAGGCTTTGGAGTTAATACTAGGATGTGGATAAATACTGTAGTCATACTTGTGCATGTGATGAGAGTAGGAATGCTCGTTGCCATAGGTGACCTTGTTGTCATGACTACAGGCAGCAACATAGTGCAGCGTCTTGTAAGAGGTGTTTTGTGCCAGAATGTAGATACGGACACTGAAAAGCATTCCTCCTCTTTTATCTGTTTTGTTAAAAAGATTCAATCAGAGCTATCATAAAACCTATGTTACAACCTAATGTGATTAGCATCTATTATTTCGGATATACAGCAGTGAATAATTTGTCCTGGAAGTAGATGAAGAAACAGTGAAAGGTTTTTATTCAAATTTGCATAAAAATAGTAAAGACGTTGTGCTGTAGGTCTTGTCATTTGTTCCTCCACATAATGTTGTTACATGTGTGGCTGTAGACCCAATCAAATTGATGGATGTATATGTGTGGCATATATACAGTAGGTCACCAGCATGAACTAATGTGCAATAACATGTCAAACTCAAGATCTACTGACCAAATCTGGTCCACCAGAGCTTCATTGAAAACATTAATTATTCAGTAAATTACCATAAAGTTCAAATCCAAACATCTGCAATGGAATGCTTAACATTTGGAAGTTTTAAGTGATTCACATTAGGTGGATTACATCTGGAAACATTGTAACTAATGCCCAATGAACTCTGAACTCTTGAAGTGCTTTTTGCTTTGAAAACAAATTCCAGGATTTTTCCAGTCCAATCCAAATCAGATCCCAGTTGGCCGTATGTAGCCCATGAGCTGAAATATGTTTGTGGATAGATTAAGGAAGGCAAGAGCAGAGTTATGCTCACTGGAGGTTTTGTGTGCGTCCATCTCTGAGGACATTGCTTAAACACACATACCTGCTCTCTTTAGTGTGATACTCTGTTTCTTAGACAGAGTTCTCTGATGGCAGTGACTCAGGACTCCTGGCCCTTTAAATGTCACCTTCTGTGTGTCTGCAAACAGAGTTTAGCACTTCTCCTATTATTGATCCAATACGATTGCAGATGGTACGGGCAGCACTTTGGGTTATTTTGCTGCAACAATGACATCATCATCATCATAATCATCATCATCATCATCATCATCATCATCATCATCATCACACAATTACCACTTGAGCAAACACCCAAGCATTAGATGAAAACAATGTCAGGCCCGTATGTTTTTGTTGTGTTGCGTCACCGTCTGATGATCGGACGTGTAAGGGGATTCCAGTTGAGCTCACACACTGACTGATGTGCAAATGTGTGCGTTCGTATTCATGTGTGAAACATTACCGATCTCCTGTTAATCATCAACCCACTGAGCCCGTTGGACAACACGTTTTCAATGTAACCTTCAATGTTGCGTTTCAGATTGTGCAGTGTCTAATAGATCAAGGAATTGCTGGACTCTTTTGGCTATTCAATGATACTGTCTTATTGTTATTTATTTTGCTACCTATCAATAAAATAGTCTTTCTTGACAAAGCATTAAAGCTAGAAATGGCTCCGGTACACACACACACACGCACACACTAAAGGAGGAGAAAATACAAATGTGCAGGAATTAAAACACTGAGGCCTGAAACTAAAACATTAATGAATAAAGAAGCAGGATAAATCTTGATATCACACAGATGATGAGAAAATTAAAGATTTACTATTGAAAACAGGCTAGACTAGGATAGGACTAGACTTAGGATAGACTAGAGTGACTGTGCAATGTTCTGCTCCGGGTACATTGAGTACTAACGCTGTCTTTTATGTTGTGTTCTTTGACACGTGCCACTTGTTTGGGCAGTGTTAGAAACCATGTGTACCTTTTTTCTTTTTGAAGATAATTTCCTGACAGCAGCAGCACCCTATATATATCATTTTAGCACCAGCTTTCAAGGCTGAATCAACCTTCATTGCTGCAGAACAGCTTTAAATTGTTAACCCACTTTGTGTTCCCTGAAAAAGGCCTATTTGTATAACTCTGAAATGCACATTATTTTTCAGTTTTGGGTAAACACTTTTTTTAACCTCTTACTGTTCAGTACTTACCTTTGTAGCATTTCAAGCTGTTCATTGGACTTGCACGACTTGAATTGCAATAAATAACTAGAACATAGAATATATATTTATTTATTTATTTCTTAACAACATTTTAGTCATGGTATGTGAGCAAAAACAGTGTAATCAAAATTGAAAGTATACAAAATCAAAATGACAGAAAACAAAACAAAATGAAATAAAGGTAAAATATATAAAGCATGAGCTGTCAGAGTGCAAACCTCCACCCAGTGCCAATATTGCCAGTTTAGATCAGTGATCCTGATTATACTGCCATTATCATTTAAATTTGAAAGGCTTGGAAGATATTTCTATCCTCATTAAATGCACAATCTGGATCTGATCTGGATGAACCTGTGTGTAGTAATTGAGGAACCGACCTAACAAAACAGAGTCATAAGGGTTCAGTCAATTACGATACAAATTTTCAAAAATTTGCCAATGAGGAGAGATTGGGATTTTTTGATTTTTGATACTGATTCAGAATCAGTCAGTTGACCTAGATCTCCTACAAAATGTAATGGATCTTCCATTGTATAAGGTCTATATTTTGTGCTGCTAACAGCCAAACAAACAAAGAGAAAACAGTGGTGATTAAAGTATTCTAAAATTAGCCTTGACATTCCCTATCTGGCAAAAGATCTATTGGATTTGTCGGTCACACGCTTAATAGTTGCCCAATTTCCCAACATTAAAGACCAAAATAATCCATCTTAAAGGATGTGCTTACCTCATTGGTTCTGGACAGTTTTTGCACATAAAAGGAAGAATCAACATAATAGTGGGCAGGTCATAATCTTATGGCTTTTAAAGTACAATTACTGTTAGCCTCGCATTATCTTTTGCATGATCCCTGGAGAAGACTTCTGTCCCCTAATGGCTATTAAAAGCTAATAGCTAAGGCTTTTGAACCAGAACTACGTCCGGTATTTGCTTAAGATGATATATGAGGTATCGTTGTAGCTGCTTTCTGGATGTTATCTCTTATGTGTTTTGATCATTATCATAAAATAAATTATACATCTAATAATTTTCAGCAAATGTAATTTCTGCAATGTCTTTTTTTAATGAAATTATTTTAAATAGTTGACACTGATCTTCATTGTGGGGATATCTTTGTCTTTTATGTTGTAGGTATTTCTATGGATGAGCAGCCTGATGCTGATGTTGCTTTAAGAACAACTGCTATGGCTTTTTGTAATGAAAGCCTGCTGGAGGACTGTGCCTTCATGCAGCCGGATGATGCAGAGGAACCAATGGGGAGCTTCCAACCAGAAGCTGAACCTCCTCACATATCAGTGACTTTACGTGTGACTCTGGCGGCCATAATGATCTTCATGATTACCATCGGCTTTCTCGGAAACGCAATTGTCTGCTTGATTGTTTACCAAAACCCTGCCATGCGCTCTGCAATTAATCTCCTCCTTGCCACTCTGGCCTTTTCTGACATCATGCTCTCCCTGCTCTGCATGCCTTTCACTGCTGTCACAGTGGCCACAGCTGACTGGAGCTTTGGGAGCGGGATCTGTCGGGCCTCTATTATGCTCTACTGGTTCTTTGTCTTGGAGGGGGTCTCCATCCTGCTCATCATCAGCGTGGACCGGTTCCTTATCATCGTGCAGTGGCAGGACAAGCTCACCCCACACAGAGCCAAAGTGTTGATCGCAGGTTCTTGGTTGTTGAGCTTGTGTGTGTCCCTGCCGTCTGTGGTTGGGTGGAGGACAGGTGCAGCAGGTATCGGGGGTACCTGGGGCCCCCAGTGTGTGTTGGGCTACAGTGAATCTCTTGCAGATCGTGGATACACAGTGCTGTTGGCCGTGGCAGTGTTTTTTGTACCATTTGCTGTCATGTTGTATTCATACATGTGCATCCTGAACACAGTGCGACGCAACACCCTCCGCATCCACAACCACACCAGCGAGCACTCCTGCCTGCCAGCCCTCAATCAGGTCAGCAAAATGAGACTCACAGGGCGACAGAGGCTGCCTCAGGTCAAAGTGGACATGAGCTTTAAAACCAGAGCCTTCACCACCATCCTCATCCTCTTCGTTGGGTTTACAGTGTGCTGGCTGCCACACACGGTGGTCAGTCTGATGGCCGTGTTCAGTCGGCAGTTCTACTACAGCTCCGTCTTCTATCCGATCAGCATTGGAGCTCTGTGGCTGAGCTACCTGAAGACAGTCTTCAACCCCATCATCTACTGCTGGAGAATACGGAAGTTCAGGGAGGCCTGTCAGGAGTTCATCCCCAAGAGCTGCAGGCTCTGTCCCAGGGTACACGGCAGGAACCACAGGAGAGTGAGACCCAGCAACATCTATGTATGCAGTGAGACTCAGTCAGCAGTCTGACCCATGAAACACCAGCTTGGTCTATGAGGCTGCTACTAAAGCACTCTGAACCCATGATGACCTATAGATCAATCAGATGTTAAGCGTTATCACCAGATACCACCAGGGTGAACTTTTAACCACATAATTAATCAATAATTTAAGACTATTTAAACTGACTGATGGATGGTACACATTTATGGTCTGTCATGGCCATACCAGCCTGTAATTGCCGGTTCCGTCAGATCTCGGAAGCTAAGCAGGTCTGGGCCTCGTTAGTAGGTGGATGGGAGACCACTTGGGATGTAACGATTAATCGTGAGGCAGTTAAAAATCGATTCATAGCTATCGA
The DNA here is from genome assembly GCF_900634775.1 of Gouania willdenowi. NCBI lineage: Eukaryota > Metazoa > Chordata > Actinopteri > Blenniiformes > Gobiesocidae > Gouania > Gouania willdenowi. The sequence continues at coordinate 22,539,964 of NC_041064.1, forward strand.
TTTTCTGAAAATTGAATCGCAGTACTTTTTTTTAAATATATATTTATATATTTATCCTTCTCTTGTCCAAATGCTGAGGCGGCGGGCGGAATCTGCTACTACTCTCTTTCTGTCCCCCTTATACTCTTAAACATTTTCATAAATGATTCCTTACCCCTGTAGTACCGAAAGAATATCTGTAATATTACGTGAATATCTGTAAAAGTCCCGTTTTTCTATTAGCTCTGTCTGCTAGCATAGCATCTCTTCTTCACTGCATAGAATAGCTGCATCCCAACCGAACACTGGGTTACCAGCGCCATCTGCTGGTCCAAACAAATATTTGACGTAAATACAGTGCAGACTGGTTTTGTCCAATTGTTACGGCACAAAATACATTTTCAGTTGCACTTTTAAAAAGAAAAGATAACTATTATGTAGTTTTGAATTGTTTACTTTAGAACCAGAATTCAAATTAATAGGCTTCTTCTTCATTTGTATTATTGCTTTATTTCTTTCATTCAAGATTTATTTTTTAGTTAAATTGCATTGTTTTGAATAGTTTATCAAGGGATTCTTTTGACAATGAAAAATACAAGTATATTTTTCAATCATCATTTGCCAACAGTCTCATTTTGTAAAATAAATTGTGAGATAATCGTATCGTGAATCGAGTCGTATCGGGAGTTGAGTGAATCATTACATCCCTAGAGACCACTGAGAAGTCAATATGAATATGAATGTCGTGTGTGAGTGAGTGTTGGTGGTGGACTACAATAGTAGTTTACCACCACTAAGTGTGGAGTGAAAGAATAATCCCTTAATTCTGTAAATTATGATTATTATTATTATTATTATTGAAAAGACTAAATTTGACATGGACTACTGTCATAAAGTCAAGTTTCAGCATTCTCTCTCCATATTTATTCACAATAACATTTGAAAAATGTAAAAAAAACATTTTTTTTTTTTTTTCAGGGAAATTACATCCAAACCTGCTGAAAGTGTATCAAATCATGTGTGTATTTTGTGTGCTGTTGGGTGTTTCAGAAAGTGCCAGAACCGACATTATTATTATTCAGGTGGCCAACATTTAAAAAATCAAATATAAAATGAGAGAAAAAGATACTTAAGGGTGGGCATATAAATTCAAACATTACTTTTTACTTATTAATACTGTAAGCTGTTATAAGTAGCAGTTGAGAGGGTGTTAATGTTCTTCAGACATTCACAGTGTTTACAGCTTTCATTTCCAAAACAAGCTCCTCATGTGCAGTGCACACTTTAAAAAAAGAACATGTCTACCGACGGACACTTTCACTCGTAGCGCATGTGAACAGTAAACTGCGCATGTAAACACTTTTTGTTGAATTTTGGTGATGGTACACCTTCAACCTCTATCAAACCACCATCTATTTCATATCAGAACCACTTGTTTGAGGTGCACTGTTGAAATCTGTTGCCATGGCAACACCTGTATCCAATTTTCTGTTGAAATAAAGCAGTGCTTTAAATGCCATGCTCCAGGTCTGGCCATCATTGGCCGAGTTTTGATCCCACCTACCCAACCCCATATATGTCGGTGTACTGGGAAATAAATGTATGATAGAAGGTGCCTTAGTACTGTGGGGGGAAATCTAATTCATAGAAAGGCAGCGTTAATGTTTTTGAGTAGAAATATAATGTCCTGCCTTTTTATGGCGTAGGAAACAATCTATAATGTTTGTTTTTGTTTAAAAGGCTTATGTGTCTAAATAAAACACAGAAAACACCTTTAAGATCGCCCTAAATACCATCACAAGTTGGTATTCTGACCTTAAACCATTGCGGGCCTGACCCTAAACTGTATTCTGAAGATATATTTACATCAATAAATTAGCCAACACGGAACACTGCCACCGATTTTAGATTCATACCATTTCCTAACATATCTTTGTTTCATATACTGTGTCCTATATTTCAATATGTTCAGTCTTGGTTTTGTGTCTGAAGTTCTGAGATGTGGTTGTCAGTGATGGATTTTAAAAAGTATATAGTTTTGATGGTGAGTGATGTCCTGACATTTTCAAAAACGCAATATATTTGATCAAATTTGATATGTTTGTCATGTTTGTCAAATGTTAAAAATGAATGGTAAAACAAATGTCATGTCATGAAAAATGAAACTAAACGAATGTGTCATTGAATCGTGGTTTCTTCTTTAGCTGTGTGCAAAGGTTAATTGAAGCAGACATACTTTGTGTGTGTATATATATGTACAGTGGTAGAGCTTGGACTGTCACAAAAGGACTGGGGTCTATGGCAACCACCATCCAGTAACAGTGTTAAGGCAAGACCCATAATGCTACCCGCTTACCTTAGATATGAGTGATACCAATAATGTCAGAGTCATACCAGTTCTGATGTTGCCATAGTAGAGAAGGTCCTCGCCAGACATTGGGGAACCAGGACAACCTGATAGCAAATGGGTTCCTTTAACAATACCATACATGGACGGTGATCCCAGAGAGAGGAGATACATGCAGAGAACGTGGAACCTTTGGAAACATCAAAATCCACAAACAAAGTGACAACAATGCTACGATGTCATCATCTCCCCCAAGTTCAGAAATTTAGTTCCAAGCCCCCGATACCAACAGCCTCAAATAAAGAGCTTCTGAGAAGGAAGATCATGAAAACAAAGAACATTGGAATCCTGGTCCCCCTGGAAACTACTTAGGATGAGTTCTCATGTACCATCAGAAGATCTTCTAGATTAGAAGACGTGAATGCTGCCCTGAGTACAATCACGACGGACACCATTACTTAGACCAACAAGCTAATCCACATTAGAGATGGGAACAGAACATCAGAAGAATGGACATCAATGTGCTCCTTCCATGCAAGTGAAGAAGTACACCAAAGAAGTGGCGGCCAGGATGTTTTACACTCTATCGGCCAAAGTGTTCTCTCAATGGCAGGGTATAAACAACAAGTAGAGATAGAAACATACTGGAAAGGCATATGAGAGAAGGAAGCAGACCTAAAAGCAGACTACAGCATCCTCCCTGAACAAGAACCAATAACCATCTACATGACAGAAATCCAGGAAAGAGTGAATTGGAACATCTGGACTCAGTATGGACTGGAAGCCCCCAAACTACGTTGGAACACACAATTACAGGGATTGATGACAACTGGGCTGATCTTATTTCATAGTGGATTTGACGCTTTTAATCTTTATCTTTATCTTTTTTAAAGCTGTAGTCAGTTATTTGTTCACTTTTTAAAAGTTATTATTTAATAAAGGGGTTTAAACTGTTTCTCTGAGTGCTCCGAAATGAAATTGGTTGTAATTTTATTTAAAGTTGGATTCATTACATGTAACCATTCTTTGTTTTATAATCTAGCAAATATACTGTTACATGGTTAAGGATTTGAATTATAATAATTTTTTCATAAGAAACATGTATAATTTAAACCAAAGGGGGCGGTGTAGGTCTTTCTGTAGGTGAATTCTGCCACATACAGTCCAGAAGAAGTAGTGTTAAACATGGCGGACCACAACACGAAGGCCCAGAGCAGCTCAGATGTAGATTTCTTACTACATCCAGAACTCTTGTCTCAGGACTTCCTCCAGCTCGTTTTAACCGAGGTTAGTTTGTGCATAAACCACAACGGTTGTTATTTTATTTTATTTTTTAAATCAACATTCATCATCAAGCTGATGTACAGCAGATATTATTGTATTTCCGTCACAGAGAAACGTCTCCACCGGGGGCTGCGGGAGCAGAGACCGGCTCACGGAGCTCTTCCTCCGGCACGTCGTCCCGCTGCCGCAGCGGGCTCTGCCCGACAGCCGCTGGGGAAGGAAGATGGAACGGAGCCGGGGAAGGCTGCACACCGGCGGATACCGTACAGACAGGTACCGGTGTTTTGCTTAATCCCATGTCTGGGTTATCCGTGGACCTACTTTCGGTTGCGTTACCGGATGCGTACAGTAATGGCAGATATGGTAAAACCTTGTCAAATAAAAACAACGTCTTTAACCATTTTATAAGTTCTCTTGTTAGATACACATTATCAGGACCTTGCTACTGTGACCTGATTTTGTACTTTTATAAACACTTTGTACCTTTGATTAGGAGAAGTGCTCGAGAAATAAATGTATTATCGTTTTGCGGATTTTTTTTTTGTGTTGTTGATGTTTTTAGGTTGGCAATTGATTGATTGATTTTTTTTATTTTTTATTTTTTATTTTTTTATTGATGAAATGTACAAAACGTGACATTAACAAAGTAAGATGCTTGAGTTATGTACACATACAAACGTCAGTGTTCACATCAGTCATTTACATACAAGTATACAAATAAATTAGAGAGAGAGAGAGAGAAAATAATTCTATATTCAATTTACAATTACAGTTCAAATTCAATAGACATTTTTTGGTCTCCACAGCTTTAGAGTTGGTGCAGCGCTTTAAAAGGATTATGTATGAGGATAAAAGTGATTCTAATACTATGTACCCTTTTATTTCGTGCATTCTACCGACATTGCACTGTACTGGTATATGTACTGTTATTGTTTTAAACTGTAAAATGTGAAGCACTTTGTGACCATGGTCTGTGAAAACCCCTTTATAAATACATTTTACTTACTTATAAATGTAGGTCTTTGGTTGGAGAATTTGAAGCTGTGTATGATATTTTGCCAATAGTAAGATCAGGTTTATAACAAAGGACTTTATTGGAGGCATGTTTTTTTCATAATTACCAAAAGTTATATGTTTTGTATCAAAATGTATGTCCATATCCATTCACAAACAAACATGTCATTCCAGAATATTTGAGTATATGAGCAGTCCCAAACCACATGGGTAATTTATTGTTCAGCGTTATGACAAAAAAATGCACAGAGGATCTATGTTTGGGGTGAAATTTTGAAATAATACTGTTTTCAGGGTAACATTGATGTAAAAGTTTCAGGCATACCTCTCGAATCTTATTGGTTACAAAGTATTTCCTAGGCACTGGCAGTAGCCAAACAGTTTTTATGATAAGCATGCATGTATTATTGTTCATCGGTACGGGGCTGGTTGGCGTGACATCACTACCGGATCATGACGGTGACAGCTCGGTGAAAACGAACCTTCAGATTATTGATCCATCATTTATTGCTAATTTACGATCACGAAAGGTCAACATTCAAGTCCTGTAGCTTTGAGTATCTCGCTGACTGAAAGGAGCAGATGACTTTTGACAGATGACAGAAGCACGTGTGTTTGTTTTCACCAAGCTGCCCCATGACCTGAGCTAGTGTGACCGAATACAGGTGTATATTTTCGTTATCATATGAATTTTTAATATACCGGTTAGGGCTTTGCGGTTTTTTAAAAGAAAAATTTGAGTTTCGATTTGATTTTTTTTTTTTTTTCTGCACTTAAAAATGACTGCCGACATCAGATATATTGTCAAATCATCACGCTACGGTAACCCACTAGGACGGAATGTGAAAAAGTCCAAAAAAAAAAACTGTGGTGAGAAAAAAAATAATATATATATTTATTTTTTTTAATTTTTTTTTTAACTCAAATTTGCAAAAATAAAAATCATTTTTATCTACAAATTCGACTTTTTTTTTTGCCCAGCACTAATTAAAACAATATAATTTCATTATAAATGAGGAAATAAATAAATTAAATACAATAACATTAATGGGGTGACCCATATGCACAAACATTTTTTAATGTGTAAATTTTATTACCGAAGCAGATTCTAGTGATGATGTATTCAATTTCTTTTGTGTTTGTAAGGAACCTGTTTCCACTTTAAGTTGGGAATTGTTTTATTTATTTATTGTTTTTATTTGTTGTAATTTGACCCAAGCCAAATTTAAAAGATTGTAGCAACATAGAACAAATAATTCTACAATTTGTCATCCGATTAGTCGATTAATCGCTTCAATAATCAATGACTTGTCGACTATTAAAATAGTCGTTAGTGGCAGCCCTACTCTCAACCAGTAGAAAATGCTGTGAACACCTGAATATGCATGAAAAAAAAAAAAAAAAATACCATCATATACCGTGAAACCGTTAGAATTTTGAAAAATATCGTGATATGCATTTTTGGTCATACAGCCCAGCCCTAACCTGAGCGTAAACCTCACTTCCGGTTTACATCCCAACCAGACCCATAGATTTAGGATTTTCTGCCTGATGTTTTGTCACTTTGATATATTTGCATATTGGAGCCATTGATACTGAACTTGCATACTGTCATGTCCGTAGTTATTACAGTAACTATTTAATGCTGAAATGTCTTCTTTGTGTTCTTTTGCCACTACTAGCTCCAATAATGATCAGAGTAGGAAAAGGCCACTGATTGTGTTTGACGGGAGCTCGTCTCACTCCTGTCCTGTAAAAGTGAAGAAACCAGACGTAAACACCAACAGACTGAAACCTCCTCCAGCAGCAAATCTGTCCAACCCCATCCGCAAGCTATCAAGCAACACATCTTCTTCTTCTCCATCTTCATTTGATCAATACAGCACGGACAAGACGAACCTGAAACGAGAGGCCAACTCCTCGGTAGGTTCTTAGAATAAATATGATTGTTCTCATGTTAAGAGTACAAATGGATGATCTAAGACTCGTGTGTCAAACTCAAGGCCTGGGGGCCAAATCCGGCCCTTTAGAACATCCATTAATTAAAAATGACAGAGAAAACATGAATTATTGTGTACATTACCAAATAATATATCAAATTCACTGATTTAATGAAACGCCACTATATTTTTAGGGGCTTGCATTTTTCCGATTGTGGAAAGAACTAAATTTGTCAACAAATCTTGCAATTTCTCACAATTGCACAAAATTTCTTCAAAAATTAGTAACAAAATCAGTAACTTTTTAAGTAAATTGAACTGATATTGAAAACTCAGGCCCATTGATGTTATAATTAGGGATGTCCCAATACAACTTTTCCACTTTCGATATGATACCGATATTGCAGCCTTGAGTATTGGTCGATACCGATATCAACCCGATACGATAACAGCACGAATCATACATACTTTTATTACTTTATTTGTAGTGTGGAATGTTAGAAAAGGCTTGATTATTTGAAAAACAGACCCATTGATTATAAACCAATGGATTACATATAATTAACATTTTAGAACATGAGATTTTAGATGCAGTCTGCTAAATTCCGATGTTCATATTCTGGCTGATATCGCACTGATAACCGATATCAGTATCGGATCGGGACACCTCTAGTTATAATTGTTCTTTTCCCCCCACCTAAGATCTGGGGCCCTCTTATGATCAAACTGGTCTGTATTTGGCCCCTGAACTAAAACGAGTTTGACACCCCTGATCTAAGAGGTGTTAGATACAATGTTTGTTCAAGTTTAATCTGAAACTGTTATAAAGCTCCTACATTGTGTCCCCTACTGTTTTATCTTCCCATTCTCCAAATGTCCAGACATCCCTGAAGTCTTCAGAGGTGAAAAAAAAGATCCAGCATGTGACATGGCCCTGACCTTCAAACTGCCACCATGCAGGCCTCCATGAAAGTCACATTCTAGGGTCCGACTGCTGCAAACCTAAAGCCTGATCTCATGATTTCTGACATCTACGCTGCCATACGGTTAAAAAAAGAGGTAGAAACCTCACGTTTTTTAAATGTTTGACTCGGTGCCAGCACAAACGAGGGACACCCAGAAGTGTTTTTTGTTTTTGATCTGGAGTCGCCTCTTTTCACCACCTCGAGTGTCCTTATCATCAAAAACAAGGACGGAAGCCCAGAATTCTGTCTTTGCAGCAACAGAGTTACACCAGCCCCAAGTTCTACCTCCTGGATGTTTTAAAGAAATGTATCCAGATTTGGACATTTAATGAAGGAAGTGTGATATGAGTTTGTATTTTTTAACTGGAACTGTGTTGTGTGGAAATTTTCATTTTTGATTAAAAGATGAGAGGAGTTATTACAGAATTACTACATACAACATAGAAAAAGCTTCGGGTGGCTGTATGGTGTAAAAGTTAAAATAACCACAATATGATGAACTGCAAAAGTAATGTACAATACTAGCACCAGTAAATGTGATGTTTTTTTTTAAAAATTAATGGGTTAATGTAATCATAAGTCCAGAGTGTTGAATGCAAACATGGTGGTTTGAAATGCTGGTTAACAACTGGAAAATTACAGGTTTGAAATGGCTGACAGTAGTCTGCTCCTAATTGAGAGCTGATTTGTTTTAGTTTTTCAGCCACACGTGTGAGGAGGAGCTATAGACACCAGAGTGTGCTGACTGCCTATCCAACAGGAAGTGGAAAGAAACAGGAGTGAAAGAAAAGCATTATTCAGGGTATGCGCTGTGGCGGTGAGGGAAATGCGTGAAAGAAAACGGAATAAAGTTTGGATAAATTTAATGTGATCGACAGTTGTAGAGCAGAGAGTAGACGAATCCTTAACATTAACTGGACCTTTTGTCTCATATTATGATTTGTAATAAAATATACACAAAACCTAATGAATAATTCATATTTGATATAATTCAACCTATTACATAGTGACAGCTGTAGCAAATATGACAAAAAGTCACTTTTAAGAGTTGCAGACTGCACCTTTAATGTGGACAATTCAACATAAATCTACAGAATCAGGACATTCTTTTTTTTTTTTTTAACCACGAGTTGATTTTCTTAGGCAAACTCGGTACATAAAAGGCAAACTCGGTACACGTTCAAACACGTCTTTTTGGGTGTGAAAAAAACCAAATCCTCAGCATCTCTTGTAATGTTTTAATCATATTTTGTAAGCATCGTTTCAAAGTAATCATAGCAAACATCGTTTTCAAATGTTTCTAAAACATGTCATTAAAACCACATCTTTAAAGTTCCTGATTGTGTACATAGTGGTTTTAGTGAATTTAGTGATTGCACTGCTACACATTCGATGAACTACTTACATCACACACATTTCAATGCACACAGCAGTAACTGCCATCACACTGAAAAAACAGGCAAATACAGTTTAAAATGGATTCAGGAGGTAAAGGATCTGACCACAAACATATGGGAGCTATAGCTTTTACATTCATGCCAACAGTTACTGAATTAGTTTTGGTATATTAATACAATAAGCGTGGGATGCCTGTCCAGGTTTAAACAAGTGTTAGTAGTTAATATTTCATTTTTTAAAGTTGTAACTAGAGGGTAGAGATGCTATTCTCTATTCTTTGATCATATTAGTTAAGATTTCTTCCTCTGGCTGATTTATCCAGAACTTCAGATGTCTTTTCCACACTCAGGGCACAGGATGTCGTCACGCTCAGTGAGGAAGCCACGTCCCACCAGAGACACAGAGCACTTCTTACAGTTGAAGCAGTCGTTATGCCACTGGCGCTCCTCAAAGGAAATGTACTTGCTGCCTCCAAGACCTTAGAGTGAAAATCATTGCGTTGAGTCAATAATGGCTGTGAAAAACATGCTGTTTAATATCTGGAGGGATCTCTAATCAATGGTTACCGCTGATGGGGGTGGTGCACGAGGCACACTTCTTAGCATAGAGGTTGCAGAAGCAGTTGAGGCAGTAGGCGAAGTCATCTCTGGAGGTGAACCTCTGCCCGGACAGCTGTTGCTTGCAGCTGGTGCACAGGAAACAGTCTTTGTGCCATGGCTGGTCACGGTAGGTCACCCCACCAGTCGTGATAGGCTGGTCAATGAGAGCAAAGATGTATAATCACTCAACAGCAGCATCTAACAAACCTAATGTAATCAGAGATCACTTCATAATATCCTACTGTATGTCCCCAAAACAGCTCATTAACAACAAGTGTAAGCTTTTTTGTAGTAGTAGTAGTAGTTAGTATTAAAAAGTATGTCTACGGGCTGTAAAAAATTCTAGAGATTATTTGTGTTTTTCCAAATCCTCCTAATTTGGATATCCCAGTTACGTTATACAGTATTGCAGGTGCTGTGAGGTGTTACTCAAAAGAGAAGTCAAATCATTCATCAGCAGACTAATGTTCAAAGGAAGATCAATAATCATCAATAAAATCAAACATTGGTTTTTAATCCCTAGCCCAGGGGTCTGGAGCCTAATGTGGCTCTTTGACTCTTTTACAATGGTTCCCTGTAGCTTAAAAAAATAAAATAAAATAATGAATTGTTATTTCTTACAGGGTATGGATGATTAATGACATTACCTTCAAATAAAATGATGATAAAACAACTGGTTAACCTATAATAAATCACATTGTGCAATAACTGTCACTTTCCTACTTCAACCTCTACAAACCATCAACTTCCCTTGCACCTGTGGCTAACCTTCCATTTTATTCCCTGGTAAGATAACTAAACTAACAAAAAGACTATTCTGGAAGAAAATAAAGATTTTATTTGTGTGGGAAAAGATTTATTTAACTGCCAACATGCCGGCCTAATATGAATGCTTGATATGTTGCAAGAAATGAGCAATTAGCATGTGTTGATTGACATGATCATGTCAAATTCAAGTTATTTTTTGTAGCTCTTCAAAAACATTAACTCATAAAATTATTCAATATTATTGTAACTGTATAGAATTTAATACACTGTATTGTCTTCATTGAGGAGTTATTTTTTTCGGCTCCAGAAGGACTTTAATCCAGGCGAGATTAGGCAAAATGGCTCCTTTGAGAGTAAAGGTTACAGACCCCTGCCCTCGCCCTACCCCAAATCAAGAAATTTGGTAGATTAACAACCCCTAATATATGTTACAGGCAGTTTGAAGAAAAATGTAAAGACCTTAAAACTTGATAAAAGTAGCCATCTCACCTCATTGACCTCAAGATCAGTTTCTGGATCAGAAAGGCTTGTCAGGGGTAAAACCCATAGTCTTTAGAATTAAGATTGTCTAAGTAATTGCAGTAGAACTGTATACAGATGACTCACTGTAGTCGTGTTGCTATAGATTTGGATCAGTGCTTTCTACTTAGTATTGCATTTCTACTACAGTATGTATGTATCACTTGTAACAGTAGAAAGCACAAGATTTGTAATGTGGTACTTTTCGATGGGCCTTAGGCCTTTTCTCACAGCATAATGATGTAGGTTTATTACAACCCTGCACTGCATAATAACACTCACCTGCTTAAGCATTGGTTGAAACCCAGTAGACCTTTTTATTGAGGTTGCATTCAACGCTAACACAGTGTTGGCCATAAAATTATCATGTCTCAACCCAAACGAAGGGGGAAAAAGCACACACTCTTGTATCTAAAATTTTAGATCTCAGTTTGAAGAATGAAAGGTTTTGATACGCTCTTTGAGTTCTGTCACACCCTGAGGCCCTAATTTCTCATTTTGTTTTCCTTTGCCAAATCTACCTATCATGCAACAATCAACTCTTGATCTAAACAAGTTCATCATTTTTGTTACATCCAAAGTCCTTGAGGCTACGATAGAGTATAGAAACCCCACGTCTCACCTTCTTGCAGTGCACGCACTGCATCGCAAACTGCTTCTCGTAGCAAGGCACGCAGAAGTTGTTGTTGTCCTTTGGGATGAAGCTCTTGGTGCCAATAGGCTGTTGGCATCTGTGGCAGGTGAAGCAGGTCTCGTGCCAGCTGTTACCTTTGTGCTCCATCTTCCTGGAGCCTTGAGGAAAAAATGGGGAAGGTAGAGAGTTTAAGAGATAAGGCAGCATATTTGAACAAATCCCGATAAATATATACTAAATGGGAAAATTAAGTTTCTTGAAACTTTTGTTTGTTGTTGTGCCATGTGCTTTACAAAAATAGTTTTGCAATCCTGGAGTTTTGATCCTTTAACTCTGACTGTACCATATAAAAATGTAATTTAAACTTAAAGCTGACATCCGGAGTTACTGAGAAATCCATGTTTATGTATCATTCTTTTGAAATTTGAAAAAATACCTAGCAAGTCTTTTACTATGGTCTACTGCCGGTGGTCATTCATATGCATTAATGTATATAAGTCCCGCCTTTGCCCTATAGACCCATATACAAATGGAAACAATTGCCGAGTGCGCCCAGCCAATAGGCTTTGACTTCCTGTTTTTGAGACTGTCAATCAAAGTGAATGCAGAACTGTGCACGGAATCAAGGCCACGCGTCACAACAGCAAATAGGTAAATATGATTTTGGCTCTTACCTGACCCATAGACCTATATCAATGTGACCCGATGCAACCTTGTTATGTTCCGCAATGTGCGTGCAGAAAAGTAGAGGCGTGGCTTCTGGCTGGTAGATTGGTAGAGGCAATGGGAGGAAGTTAAGTTGTTTAGGGAGGGACATCGAGACATTTCTCAGAAACTCCGGATATCAGCTTTAATCAAATCTTTTAAATGTAATTATTAATTTCCTTACCCATTAAAACTGCACACTAAAATGTGTAATTGGGCTGTGTTTTCTCTGGGTTTGAATGTAGTCCAAAAACATTTGCAAGTATTCTATATATCCTCTATATCTGCACATTTATGCATCATTACTGCTTGTGATTGTCCGTTTCTTCTGTTGCTGTGTTCACCAACTCTTCTCCAACTCTTCAACTTCATTACCGATTTCACCGACTGAGCTGAGATAGACTCCAGTGACTTTAAATGCTCTTTTCTCAAAACATCATGAATAAGTTGAAAATAACTTTGTTTTAAACAATAGCCTAAGGCTGAGAATTTATGATAACAAGTTTGTTGCTTAATTGCATTTCCCTTTGCTCTTGTGTTTTTGTTAACTTGTTTCTCATGTTTTTGATTAACTAAAAAAAAACAAAAAAAAAAAAAAAAACGACTAATAAGTGAATGAATTCCTTGGAGTAGTCTTGGGTTTCTATGATGAGATACAGCTTTGGACTTTATGTCATGTGGGGATACCTGGCATGATGGTTTTTTTGCACTGGTGGCATTTAGACGAGTACTCATTGGAGTAGCACTCGGTGCAAAGGAGCTGCTCATCTTTAGTGGAGAAGGGCTTGTCCACCAGGGAGCGCTTACACTGGAAGCACTTGAAACAGTCCTCATGCCAGTGGCGGTCTTTGTAGGACAGATCCTGTAAGGGCAGCAGTTGGAGACTCAAATCTGGAAGGGGTTTTCAGAGACGCTTGGTGGATGTGGGGAGGGGAGTGTTCTTACCCTGGTGTTGCAGCCGATGGGCTTCTTGCACTCCTCACATGTGTTGGAGTACAGGCTCTCGTAACATTTCACACAGTATGGGTTCTCCTCCCGGAGGACATATTTCTTCCCAAACAGGGATTCCTTGCAGTAGTGGCAGTCATAGCGCTCAGTCATTCTCACCTCCTATGAGAGACTAAAGGGGAAAAAAAAACATATTTTAAAAGTTGAAATTTTACACCTAATACCCAGAAGTGTTTATATAGTGTCTCAAATTCTATTTGTAGAGTGTTGCTAGTAATTAGTCAAATACAATTTGATACTATAATCTTGCCCAATATCGAAAGCTTTCAAGTAACAAAGTTTTTCCAGGGTTCATGTTCATCCTTTCATCATCTCCCACCCAGCCATTCTTCCTTTGCCTGTGTGCCAAGACCCGAAGTTGACAGATGATGAGAGTATTAATAGTTGGTATCAGTCCTGCTCAGCTTAGAGATGGTCAACTTTTGCCCTTACGCATACCACAGCGCAGACCAAATCACTGTACGCTCCCATATCTATCGCCTCACCTCCAGCTGTCAGCACCTCATTCCACTAAGGGTCGACACTGCATGTGTGTGTGTGTGTGCGTGTATCCAAGGATGGAGGGGGTGGGTTTACTGCGCTACTATTACAATCTGCAGCTGCTTGTGGTCGGTCTAGTAAGTTCTCTGCCACCCAACCTTTGCCAAAATAAATACTCTTGGACTCCATTAGCCAAGAATATTACTGGATATTTATTGGAGTACATACTTCACCAGGAGAGCTAAAATATACAGGAGAACAAACGGGCTTGACGTGTGTTAATGTCTGGGGAAGCACCTTCGATTAGGTGCCCTTCAAAATAAAGATTTTGAACTCAGACATTATAGAAGGAAATCCTAAAACTCGGTTTTAAGATGTTTCTCACCAATCTTTGAGGAAAAAGATGATCCACAGAAATCAAACTGCTGTGAAAGACCAATAAAATTGAAATAAAGTACATAACATGTATAAAGGGTTTGGAGCTCTTCAAACTCTTCATTTCAGTTTAGTTTTTTTTGCAGCTCCGGATGGCATATTGCTCCCAAGATCCTCCTCTGCATGTTGTCATCTGTGATTTCAACAAAAATACATGAAAAAAAGCAGTTTTAACTTTCAATCGAAGTACCGTAAGTCGTTTTTCCACTTCTGTTAGGGGAACTCAGTGGTGTATTTGGTCATTTTCAATAATAAAAGTCTTTAAAGTTGAGTTGATTTCAGGAATCATCTTCAAATAAATCTGTGTGAGCTACACAAGCTTATTTGCAGCCCCACCTCCAGTTTCCATGAAAGAAACAATGATTCTTTACTATCAGCATACTCTGGTCTATTCCTGATCACTTTTTTCTTTTTCCATGAGAACATCACAGAGTGATCTGTGCTTCCCCTGACATTTAAGACACTTCCCTCTTTCATCCGACTAAGGTGGAGTTTTTTTTAAGCTCTTCGTCCCTCCTGCCCAAAGTGTCCATCCAACATTCCCTCATTGTCTGTTTCTCCTACCATGACTCACCTAGCTTATGAAGGGATTCATCTGAACTCTAAAAATAAAAAAGGATAATCTGAACTGCCTCAAATAAAACCTCCAGCTATTCAGACAGGCTGGCAGCTGTTTCTCTAGTTCTTTTTCTGCCAGTTAAACAACAAATGGTCCACCAGGACGTTGCAGTGAGTAATGCTGCCTCGTCAAACTAATGACCTTATGTTTCAACAAAAGAAAAACAACTTTCTGAGGAAGAAATGCTCTGAATACCAGTGATGATATATTAATGGAACAAGGCAAAGGTTTGCTGTGAAATATGATTATCATCAACCTGCAATACTCCCAATTTATAGTTTAATTATCATTATTATTATTATTTTTTTACTGCATGCCACCAAAATCTACAAATCTTCAATGGATGGTAGGCTAAGTACAAGGCTTTAGTTTGAAGAAATTCTGAGATCCCAAAAAGTCTTTCTGCAAAGTTTATCTGTCATTAAGGCCTTAGAGTAGTTTTTTGCTTTGTTTTTAGAATGAATTTGCTTAAAAAATGTTAATCTCTCATCTTTAACGGTTCACATTAAAAACATTAAACTGCCTCAAGAAAACCTAGAGAGCACTTTATACCATTTCCTGAATGAAACCAAAATCCCCGCCATTTGCACTTCGAGGAATTTGAAGGCTTAAGGATTTGACAACTTTGGACAGATGTGCAGATGTTTTCAGTGAGTAAACAGACAAAAGTGAAAAGAGGGGACCAGATGTGGGAGAGAGAAAGGGAGGCTAAAGCACATTGATGACTCAGCAACAGGTGGGAAAAGGGAAAACAGGTGGTGGACAGACGTCCCGTGGGAAAGGAGGGCATGGTGGATGAAGACCAGTGAAAAGGATGATAGGGTGAAGGGATGGAGGAGCGGATGGATGGATGGGAGGTGGAACAGCTGAACAGATCTTACCTTCCTGTCTGAGGAGTGTGTGCCTGTGCGGAGTCTGGGGCAGACTGGGAGACGAGTCGCTGGGTGAGCTGTATACTTACTCCTGATTGCATTACTCCACCCATCAGGGACTAATTGGAAAATGTTAGTAGGGGGAGGGAACTGCACGGGGGAGGCAGTGATCTTTTTTGAGATCATCTATAAATACAGCAGTGCTTTGCACAGATAACCTGGGGCCCCCTTTTCACTCATGCAGTCACCAATGTGACCAGTGGCCTTTTAAGGTCAGGTCGTTGTTCACTCAGTCACACACTCATGCAGTGATTCATTCATTCACTCACTTATTAGGTGGAAGGAGTAAAGCCTAGTTCACATTCATGAAGCTTTTCCTGAATGTGTGTCCCACTCAAGAAGTGAAATATCTTCAGAGAAAATTCCATAGTCCAAAGTCCTCCACTACAATGAAGGAAACACTCTAAAGAGATCACCAGCCCATTGCAGGGCAAACACAAAAACATTACGGACATACATTCACTTAATTTCCTAAAATACATGTTGTTCTATAGGCTCACATCAGAAAATCCAAAGACACTCATACACACTTGGGGAGAACCTGGTAGTCACTTTTAGTTGTTTCCCATCTCCAGCCTTTCTCAAAGTGTGGCCTGCAGACCTTTGGTGGCCGTTGATGTGAAAAGGCAGTATCCTCTACTTAAAGGAACATAGGGCAGGATTTGAGAAAAAATAAACGTTCATTTTAAGTTTTTTTTTTATTGCTAATGGATGATGAAGCGCTCTAAACCAAAGAGAATGAGTCCACACATATTTCTACCTATTGCCTTGAAAAGATTGTGATACATTTTGTACTGCTGTTACGGGTATGAACAGCAGTACAGTTCCGCTGATGGTGACGTCAAATGACGCTGGTGCGCGTTCTCGACGACTTGGAGAGGCGTCCCAATAACCCAGAAATAAAAAAGAATGTGAAGAAGACGGCTTGGAGACTGAATGAAGACAAACTTGGTGGATTAAACTCCTGTTTGGTTCCACAGATGTACGCAGAGGCATGTGCATGTCTTGCAGTAAACAGTCACCTGAACGGCGAGTAAATTAATAACCGTGTGGAGTGTGGATCGGGCGGCATTTTCTCTTCCGAGTTTGACCAGACTGTGAAAGCCTCTTTTTTTTCCCAAATAAATGACATAATAGTACTTTTGTTTTAGTGGTAAGCACCAATTTTATTAACAAACAACTCTTAATGTCAACATCAGATCAGCGCACGGGTAAACAAGCGAAAGTGAAACACAAACAAGAGACACACAATGAGAGACCCATCGAATCTATTTACATAATACATGTATCAAAGATAAATATAATCCATGTTATTGTACAGTTAAAGGAATGTTTCAATGGTGTATTCCTCTAAAATTGTCCTCCGCTCTATTCTCCTTGCCCCACGGATCACAGCTCTCATCAGCTGTGGCTGCTACTGCACTCACTTCGTAAACGACACTATGTGACCGAACCTTACCACCAGTTCTAAATAGGCAGTGGTTATCCGTACGGTTGCCGTATCAATATACCGACATTCTATCCTTACGCAGCGCCCCTATTTGGCCAGTTTAGGTCATGTGATAGGTTGCATGACTAAGACTAAACCTTACCCTAAACCTAACTCTAACCCTAACCATAAAAATTCTTGCGGTATTGGGTTATAATCTAACCCTAAAACGCTACGTACGTGTTGTCTGTACGGCAACCATACAAATAAACACTTTCTTGAAAATATCTGTCTGAATCCGACCTGTCCGGTGCCATTGGGTCCTGTCAGGGTTCGTTCGGGTGTCCATCCTCTATCCACAGTATCAGCTGTGTTCCGGTGATAAACATTTGATTTTTTTAAAATCCCCTCAATATTGTATACTGCATGTTGTAGCTTTTTTAGAACTATTTATCTGCTATTTATGGTATGTGAAATGTGTCGTGTATGTACAGTATCTGTATGTGTTTTTTATAGCATTTTATGCTCTGTTTATAGTACTTACTTGCACTCTGTCACAAAGGAAGTTCCTAACAAAAAAAAAAGTTCTTTGAATTAATATGAATTGAAAATAAGACAACATTGATTATGTACGTACACAAATTCTTATCTATCATTTTCTTTACATCAAAAATATCCAAAGTTGTCCTTTTAATCAACACTTCACACAAACACACATGGTTACGCAACCACACAATCCTCTTAAGTCTTCCTATATATGATGGAAAGGATGCAGAGGGTCAAAGGTCAGGGACTGCTGCCCTGTGAGACTGGCTGAGACTGAAATATATCTTCCATCTCTACCTCCTTATATTCCTCCCCAAAGGGACAACACATTCAATCTCAAAACTCCCACTCATGATGAGCCGCAGCTCGCCTCGCAGCGCTGTCACGTCCACACTTTCCCTCAGAGATAATATTCACAGTATGTCCTGCACCCTCATGCAGTCCTGTTCACACTGTGACCACATCTACCACCCTCTCTGCTCTGCTCCTCCACAACAACTATCTATTTCTACCTCCTGGGCTTTCCATCTGAGGCAGGTTTTCCTGACCCGGTGGTCGTTGGACTCTCTCTGCAGTGGAAATGTGACAGCGGAGATGCATGAGATTAAGACGTCTATTTGTGGCACGCATTAAGAGTTTGACGTCGTATAAAGTCTTACACTTGTAGTATTTCAAAACTATTGCAATTTTAAGAGTTTGACTCTTGGTAGTGACTTAAAGACATAGAAAAACAAAACATTTTTCTTGATTTTTGTGGCTTATAAAACTGTTTTACAGGTTTTCCAAAGGAGCAATTTCAAATAAGGGGTTGTTTTGGAGGTGGGTGCATGAAACATATGCTCGGAGGTGGATGAAATATTCACCTTTACTGCTTGAGTGGAAGTACAGATACTCCTTGTCATAAAATGCTCTAATATAAGTAAAAGTAGTTTAGTCAAAACATTACATAAATTACCATAAGGCAGAATTTGAGAAAAAATAAACATTCATTTTAAGTTTTAGGCTGATGGCTGCAGTTCCACTAACCACCATGGTTTCACTATGGAGTCTGATTCTAGATCCTGCCTTATGCTGCTTTAAGGTAAAGTACTGAAGTATTTGCATAAAAATTGCTGGAATTAATTAAAACATCATTTTAATTGTCAAAACCTCTAAAAAAAAAAAAGAGAGAAGAAAACACTGATAAACAATCTGTGACATGTATCCAAATACTTTTTCACTTCAGATATGATATCAATATTGCTGCCTTTAAAACTAATCATGCTTTTAATACAATTATTTGTGTGTTTAATGTTAGGAAAAGTTTGATCAAGTGGTATTACTCTAAAAGAGAAGCTACAACAAGGATGAGGAAAATTGTTTCCATTATTCAGAATCAGAATTCTTTCATTAATCCCAGGGAGAAATTGCTTATGTTACAGACAGAAAAAAAATCACAAATAAAAGAATAAAAACGTTTATGAGTAAATAAGTGTATAATTAAGTAAAAGACTGTTAAAAAAATAGGGATCAGATACACACACATTACAGTAGTAGAAAATAAAGTAGGATAGATAATAATAATAATAATAATAATAATAATAATAATAATAATAATAATATACAAATATGATGCAGATCTTTACAAAAATAATACAAATGTACAAATATGATTTAGATATTTACAACAATCAAGCTGTGAAGTTACAGTGATGTATTATACAGTTGTTAAAATAGTTTGCAAAAATACAATAAAACCCAAAATATAGATTTTCAAACTGCAAGACAACCACTAGTTTATCTTAAACATAAACATATTCTGCAATTGTATAGTAGTAGACCCTGAAAAATAACCTCAATATATCTAAAGAAAACAAATTATATATTAAAGTGCTTATGTCGCAGATTTTAGATGCAGGCTGGTATAATCAGATACTCTTTTCTTTTTTTCAGCCTGATATTGGATCACAACATTGGATTGTGACACTCTTATTAATGTTTATAGCACTGTATTATAACTGAATAACACTGATTTAATAACCAAAAACCAAATCCAACCAACAACTGTAATATTCTAAAAAAATACCTTTCCTTTTGGCTACTTGTAGTAACATTTGAGCACCACAAGGTGTATTTAGCAAACATTAAAGTAAACAAATAAATAAATACACTTTTTTCATTGGAGGTTTGGGTGGAGTCAGATCCCAGGATGGGGGGCTGTTGGCTGGTGGTCGGGGGTGCCTTGTTTTCAGTGGTCGCTAGCGGGGGGTTTGTTTGGAGCGACGGTGTTTGGAGGTGGGGCCTCGTGGCCAGGGGTGATCCTTCCGGGCCAGCGCTGTTGGCGGGCTGGTGGGGTGGCATTCCAACGGCAATGATGGTGATGGTGATATACTAATAGCAATAATGATTAATTGATCATTTTCAAATCAACTTTATTTATATAGTGCATAATACAACAAATTCATCTTAAAGCGCTTAACAATATAAAATTCATAGTAAAAGGTAAAGAGATTGAGTATTGAGATCTTGTATTAAAAATCGATCAATCTTGTTATGATTGTTTTACAACCAAGATGTACAACAACGAATACAAAGGTGAAATGTATATATGCACTGTGATATGAAGAAAATAAAAAAGAAAAAAATCATATTAAGACTATGATACACTCCCTCCTAGTGGTTAGGTTATTATTAATATTAAAAGTCATGCGGCCATCTTCCATGCTCAAATGCTAATACTACAGATGATGTTTAGTCTTGTACTGGGCGCACGTAGTGGTCTCGCAATCACTACAGAGGGGATGCTTGTCCGCTTTAATTATCGCAATTATACAGTGTACGCTTTAGTAAATAAGTAGGTTTCGAATGTAACCGTCTCTTGTAATGGTCTGAGCTGTTGACCATTTACGTGTAATGGTCTGTGATTGTGACCAAAACAACGAGACCATGTCTGTTTTAGGTTATTGCTATTATACGATACATGCTTTAGCAAATAAGTAGGTTTTTAGTTTATTTTTAAAGGTGGAGAGAGTAGAAGCCTCCCGTAGTAGGATTGGGAGCTGGTTCCAAAGGCGGGGAGCCTGGTAGCTGTGTATCATCCACATAGCAATGGATCTTTATATTATGTTGTCTGATAATGCTACCTAATGGAAGCCTATATAATGTAAATAATATTGGTGCCAAAACTGAACCTTGTGGAACTCCATGATTAACTCTGGCGTGTGCTGAGGAGAGATTATTAACATGAACAAAGTGGGTTCTGTCTGAAGGGTAGGATTTAAACCAACCTAGCACTGTTTCTTTAATCATAAAAACACTTTCCAGTCTCTGCAGTAATAAATGATGATCCACTGTATCAAGGCTGCACTGAGATCTAAGAGCACCACAACTGAGAACAACCCTCTGTCTGAGGCTAAGAGGAGATCATTGATTACTTTTACTAAGGCAGTATCTGTGCTGTGATGGGCTCTAATGCCAGACTGAAAGCTCTCGTATAAATTGTTCCTGTGTAGATGATCACATAGTTGACCTGCGATTATTTTTTTCAAGAATTTTGGAAAAAAAAGGGAGATTGAATATTGGCCTATAATTGGACAAGTCGCTTGGCTCAACGGTAGGTTTTTTTAGGAGAGGTTTGATTACAAGCGGTTTCATAGAACATCTTTAAATAGTGGAGTTGGGATTGGATCCAAAAGGTTGTATGTTTAGAGGCACTAACCATTGAGGTCAGTTCAGATAGACCAATTGGAGTGAAACTATGTAAATAAAAGCTACATGTTGGAGTTATTTCAGGAGCTGTTTTGTTCAAGAAATTATCGAACACCCCTGCAGGGGGGACATTAGTTTGTTTTGAATTGTTAGAATTTTATCAGTAAATAAATTGATGAGGTCGCCACTGCTCAGGTTGACAGGAACAGAGGGTTCAACAGAGCTGTGGCTTTTGGACAGCCTGGCTACAGTGTTGGATTGTTCTTGTTTTCCTCTATTAAAATTGAATAAAAGGAGGTTCTGGCTTTGCTTTTTTACAAGCTAACAAACTCTTTCTCCAGGCAGTATGAACAACCATGTTTGAGAGCCACTTCCTTTCTAATTTTTGTGATGCCTGTTTTAGAAGACGCAATTCAGATTTATAGGGGGCAACCTTTTTATTAAATATCATCTTCTTTTTAAGCGGAGCAACAGCATCTAGAGCTGTGTGCAGTGACAACATTGCACTGTTGATAAAATCATCTATTTTCTCTGTAGTAGGACGTTGATAGCTACTCTCAGGGGTAAGCAATGATGGAGCTAAATCTTTAAATCTAGCTACAGCTTTTCCAGACAGTGATCTACTATAGTGTACTCTTCTCTCAGAATTTAAGCAGGCTGATATTCTAAATTTAAAGGATAACAGGAAGTGATCTGAAAGAATAGGATTTTGAGGCTATATTGTCTGGTGATCATTAACTAATCCAGTGGTTATCAACTGGTTTCACCCTATGACCCAATTTTGCCACCGTCATTAAATCTCGACCCAACCAAATTTAATCTTATTAATCCATATAATCTTTTTTTTAAAACATAAATCTATATATTTGCCCATGCAACAAGCATTTCACAACAGGCCTGTCAAAAGAAAACTTTCTTTCAAAATAAAAGACAAGCCCAACCCAACATGAGAGACATTAAGTATTTATTTATTTTTTACCAGCTGTTCGCAACCCACCCAGTACAGGTCCGCGACCCACTTTTGGGTCCCAACCCACCAGTTGAGAATCACTGATCTAATCCATATGTTATAACAAGGTCCAGGGCATGATTAAGATATTGAGTTGGTTTGTTTACATTTTGTGTAAAGCCAATTGAATCTAATAGCGAGGTAACATTTATTTATTTAGGCTGTTGTTTTCATCATCAACATGAAGGTTAAAGTCACCTACTATGATAGCTTTTTCAGTGCTCAGCACCAGATCAGTGAGAAAATCAGATAATTCAGAGAGAAACTCCAAATATGAACCAGGAGGACGGTAAACTATAACCAATACATTTTTCTATTTTGTTTTTGGGAATACAGATTGCAAGAGAAAGGCTTGTCACGGCAAATTTGCGGTTGACCTCATTTGGAGACATGATTTATTGCTCTGGTTGAATGATGGAGTCCAGGCGAGGCATTGATGATTTTATAAAAAAGATTAATTATAAAATAAAATAAAAAGGAGTAAAAAAGAAGCTTCCATTCTGAAAGAATGAAAGGCAAAAGGCTCGTGGCAGAGCAAAAAGACAAGACCCGCTCTAACTAACAGTTTCACAGCTTAAGCTTTTATACAGATAACAGAAAAGTTCCACCCTGAGGTAAGGAGAAGGAGGGAGTCAGATGCCCAACAGTGGAAACATTTGAGGATGATGAAGACGTGTATATTATGAGGAAGATTGGGCGCCACTCTTATCTATCCTTGATAGTGTGTATGTTCGTGTATATCTGCATGTGAGTTTGAGTTTTGGCCTTCAGCAGAGACTCTGTGTTGCACTGAGTACAATACGATCTGTACTGTTTAATCTAACATGATTCAGCTGTTCAAAAGTGCAAAGAGTAATGGAGTCATCATGTATTAAAACATGACAAATTGTACACATGAACATACATTTGACGATATGATGATGAATATAAAAATTGCCATAACAGGCTTTTGAATGAATTGTGGTTAAGTTTGGTTTTTGGGGTGAAAAACTGCTGCCACTCCCCCTACCTGACAGCCCTCATGGGGAATATGGTGATTATTATAGCTGGGAGGGCTGGCTTAATTAAGAGCAACACAATCTTCATTTTTTTTTTTTTTTAGCCAAGTCTCTGTGAGGCATAATAAACCTAACTGATGGTCAGTTATAAGATCACTCACTAAAAGAGATTTAGACAAAAATGATCTGATATTGAATAGTCCACATTTATTAGTTTTTTCATTGTTTTGTATTCTGTTTGTAGTTTTAATTTTGATCAGATTTTTATTGTTAACTCCTCTATTGTGGGTTTTAGTTTGTATTGCATGTTGCTCTGTACTGCTCAGCAGTGTTTGTGGGGTATAAGGGCTCTGTACTTTGAGTTAAGGGCTTATCTATGGAAGTGTTTTAACTGATGGCTCCAGTGTAGAGTTGTGTGATGCATCACTGTTGTGTTTGTAGAACATAAAACACTTAAAGGACCACTGGAGAGAGGTTTACCTTGCTACCTTCTTTAATGTCGGTGCCCAACTTTCTTACGCACACTTCTTCGTCTCCTCTTTACTTCCTGGCCGCTGGAGCAAAACACACTTCTGGCCACTTTGAATAGTAGTCCACCATGGTAATGGCAAACTTGCAGTCAGCAGGACCCGTCTCAAATGGGCCAACAATGTCCAGTCCAAGCTTTTGCCAAGGTCCATCAGGCAAAGGGACCGGTGTCATCGGGGCTGGAGCCGTTTTTGCGGTTTTATCATTCAGCTACCATGACACACATTGCGATAACAGACTGGACCAGTGCATCCATCTTAGGCCACCAATACAAATCTCTGAGTCTCTGTTTAGTACGCACAATGCCTTGGTGGCTCTCGTATGCTAGGTGTACCATGTGAGAACGCACACTTACTGGCACCACCATCCTATGACTCCCCCTCAGAATAAGTGAGTCGTGTACCGACAGTTCGTTTCTAACCTGGTAATACGGCATCATGTCCGTGGGCAGTCCTTTGGATGATGCGGGCCACCCTTTCTCCATGTAGATGCACAGCTGACGTAACTCTGGGCAGGACGAACAGACATGTTTGAAATCAGACATGGGAATGGCAGTTAGGAGGGTGAAGACAGCAGCCACAGTCTCTGGTTCCATTCCTGAAGAGCACTCATTGTGGTCTGGTAGCGGCAAACGGGAAAGGCAGTCTGCTGCATGGTTCTGAGCACCGGGTCTGTAAACAATATTGTAGTTAAAACATAGCAGTCGGGCAGACCAACGAGCTATCCTCATACCAGCTCTCCCCATTCCTTTTGTCATCAGTAGTGTGGTTAAAGCCTGGTGATCAGTTTGTAATGTGAACTTTGTTCCCCATAAGTAAGTCCTCCAGCGCTCTGTAGCCCAGACACAAGCTAACGCTTCTTTTTCTACAACTGAGTATTTCCTCTCAGCTGCACTCAGAGAGCGAGAAGCAAACGCCACCGTCCTTTCGGAGTCATCTGGGTGAGGACACCACCAATCCCATCCTCGTCGCCAATTTGTTGTGTTTGTAGAACATAAAACACTTAAAGGACCACTGGAGAGAGGTTTACGTTGCTACCTTCTTTAATGTCGGCGCCCAACTTTCTTACACACACTTCTTCGTCTCCTCTTTACTTCCTGGCCGCTCTAAGTAAAAACAGTCCCACTATGCCCCCTACTGGCCTGAGAAGGATGAACTTTCAGAACACAACAATCACAACAACATTTTTTTTTTTTTTACCCATTAGCAGTATAATGTACAATCACAGTAGAATTAAATCCTGTAAAGTCCTGTACTTGCTGTAAACATTGCAGAGTTTTCACTGAATTCCAAGCATGTTTGATAAGGGAGAAAAGGAACAAACTCAAAGTTATGTAAGTGAAATTGAAGTCAAATGACAAGTTTTTTCAGACAAAAGGAGATGTTGTTCTTTGAAGACCCGGACTGGAATAAACATTTATTGGATTACGCTCTAAGTAACAGGCATGTGGTGTTCTTTTATTCCTTCCTCCATCCAACGGGCTCGTGCTCTAAAGAGGAAAAATAAGTTTGGAGAGGAATTGATATCATAACATCCAGAGACAAGTATAACCCTGCTTTGTATACTTGAACATGCCTTCTTACAGTGCAGCAGAGTCCTTCTCTGTTGGAGACATGCATGCATGAAAAACCATTTTCCCAATTTATCTCAATTAACTTTATCTCTAATTAATTCCTCAAGGGACTAATCTGTTTAATATATTGTTGAAGATGTGTCCAAGACTGCCATAGCATGATCCAAGTCTTCACCCCTTCAATTCCACCCACTCACTACTACACACACATTGAGCTGGCACCCAGTCATCCTCTCCCCCACCCTACATTCTCTGGACCCAGCCATGCCCTCAGTAACTATAAGGCCATGGGGGAATAGTGGTGCAGCTGTCCTGGCACTGCGAAGCTATCGTCATGCGAAAGCTCACAGCTTACTCCTGCTGCAAATACAGCTATGGCTAAAGGTCAGGGGAGGCAGACCCCATCATCACCAGTGAA